>NW_006160077.1:742696-776433 GCF_000334495.1 Tupaia belangeri chinensis | reverse complement strand
AGGGAGGGAGGGAAGGAAGGAAGGAAGGAAGGAAGGAAGGAAGGAAGGAAGGAAGGAAGGAAGGAAGGAAGGAAAAGCTAGAAAGAGAACGAAAGAAAGAAAATAGACACTGAGAAACACACACACACACACACACAAACAAACTAGGATCCCAGAAAGGGTCTTTGCATGCCACATTCATCCCTGCAGCCTTCTAACCAGTCAAGATCACAAGGATGTCTGCTGTGTTCAGGTTAACCCAGGATCTGAACCCTAAGCTTTCCCATATAGCTACAGTACCATGCCCTTTTGCCTGTGCCACTGCAACTGAGTTTGTTTATTTTTTGAATGGTCTGAAATTGCCTACTCAAATGTAATATATGTTCGATTTTTTATAGAGCTTTTGTTTGTTTTTGTTTTTGCCTTAGGATATGGACTTGCTAGAGACAGATAGAGAGAGACAGAAACAGTGAGATGGAGTGTGAGAATTCACCTCCCAAGGCAGATGGCCATGTTGTAATCCCTTCTCCTCCATTTCCCTTCCAGAATCTTGGGCATGCACACATAAACATCTGGCATGATTTTTCAAGCCACCAAATCTAGAACTTGAACTGTGGTCAGCCATGTGGGAGTCCAGCAACATAACCACTATGCTATCTGCTGGCCCTGAAGGCCTAAGAACTTTTCATCAATTTTAATAGCAGAACCAGCTGTCCCAACATATTTTACACTGTAGTAATCTTGTCCCAACATATTTTCCATTGTAGTAATCCTTTTCCTACATGATTCAGAAAAGATGATAATTAGTGTCTTATGTTAAGGAAACTTGTATTTTACAGCATGTATTTAAGATAAGTCTCAGACACATCAATTTCATAAAAGAAATTATTCAAACATGGAAAGTTTCCTAGGAAATAGAAAGTGTATAACTAAATGCCCATATTTGAAGTTTTATCTCATAAAACATTATTGCTAGTGATCTAAATCCAATTGAGCAAAAAACATTTTTAGGTATTATGAATCATCACATTTACTGAAGAAAATTATTCAAGTAGTCATTGAAAGACAAATGAAAATGGGGAAAATTTTGAACATTTGGAAAGTTTCCTAGGAAATAGAAAGTGTATAACTAAATGCCCATATTTGAAGTTTTATCTCATAAAACATTATTGCTAGTGATCTAAATCCAATTGAGCAAAAAACATTTTTAGGTATTATGAATCATCACATTTACTGAAGAAAATTATTCAAGTAGTCATTGAAAGACAAATGAAAATGGGGAAAATTTTGAACATTGATATAACACAATAGTTTTATTGAAGCACAGGGATACCATCCCTGGGTTTGAGAAATACAGGATTAACAGATCTCACTTTAATGAGATCTGAATCTGAATCACAGATTCAGAAACCGTGTTTTAATTACTTTTCAGTAAGAGTCCTTTTAAAATTCCCTTTTTATATGAATTAGTTTTAGCAATTCTAATTGGTTTGAATATTATAACACAATAGTTTTATTGAAGCACAGGGATACCATCCCTGGGTTTGAGAAATACAGGATTAACAGATCTCACTTTAATGAGATCTGAATCTGAATCACAGATTCAGAAACCGTGTTTTAATTACTTTTCAGTAAGAGTCCTTTTAAAATTCCCTTTTTATATGAATTAGTTTTAGCAATTCTAATTGGTTTGAATATTGATTTAATCTTCTTTTTATATGAAGTAGTTTTAGCAATTCTAATTGGTTTGAATATTGATTTAATCATCTTGTCCATAAAGGGTACTTTAATCAACTATATTATACTAAAACATGAGGATAATATGCTATGTTCACTAATATTAATTTTTATTGTTTTATTGAATCTTAATAAAAGTGGAAAATAATTAACATTCTTCCCTTGTGTTCAAGAAAATTCATTGTATTAGGTCACTGGGCATGTCATCAAGTATTTTTCTGTTTTTCTATACAAAAATGGGTCACAACTTTCCCAGTGACCCAATAAAATATAGCTAGGAAATTGCTGGGTAAAAGATGAAAGAATTTTCTCTGGATGCCAGATGGATGGCAGCACAGTGGTAAAATACATTGCCCTGAGAAGCTTGTCCCCATGTAAAGGTTCCAGGTTCTTGTCTAGAGACATCCTTAACCTCACTAGGCATGTGTATGCTCATGTGAGGTGGTGAAAGCTGGAGATAGATCTTGGCAACAAAACCTTCTCTAGAGCACAATCTCTGTCTGTCTCCCTAATATATAGAAGAAATAAACTAATAATACATTTTTTAAAAAGGAACTTTTTTTATTTCTCACTTTGCTGATTTTTTTGTTTGTTTTATCATGAACAGTTATATGAATTTATGTGTCAAACAGGCCAAAGACATTTGGCCAAACATTATTTTGGGTGTTTTGTGAGGGTGTTTTTGGATGAGATTAATGTTTACATCAGTGAACTAAGTAAAACACTTTCCCTAACATGAGTATGCCTCATTCATCAGCTGAGTGCATAAGTGGAGAAAAAAGCTGATCCTATTCCAACTAATAAAGGATTCCACCTGCCTCTCCTGCCTTTGCATTGGGAAATTAGATTTTATATCTTTCTTTTTTTTTTTTAAGTAAAGAAATGTTTAACAGATGTAAACGATTTGCCACCAAATACTGTTAAACACATTATCTTGCAGCATATCGCTTTCGAGTTAAAATGTCAGAAACAAACACCAATATTTACAATTCTGTTAAGGAATGGTAAATAATGACACATTAAGGCGTAAATTCTTTTGGCTTATAATTCTTAAAAGAATGCTAATAGCAAAAGTGATGCAAAATCTTCAGTGTGAGATTATGATTAAGCTACATTTTACAAAAATATGGTGTAAAATGGCAATAATCCCATTCAACATCCTGGATTAGATCCCTTCAGGAGGGACTGATAATTTATACAGTCAAACTTTAAAATTTACAGATAAAGGCAGTCCAATACTGAAAGGCAGTCTAATACTGCCCTGAGAAGTACATCTCTGAACATATACAGCTTTCAGGCCACAGTTTTGAAGGTCTGAAGTATCAAGCTGGTTTGATGAATTAGTCGGTTGGTACTTACAAACACATTTATTGCCTTGCCATCTTTAAAATATGTTTTTAGAGTATCACTGAAACTTTTGGAATACTTTACAGATTCTTTCTTTTGGTGTTCAAGTGCCCTGCGATTCTGGTACTGATATATCTTGAAGACATTATTCACTGTATCAAGTTCTTTTATTGCGCTAGCTATATCCTTGATTGTCTGCAGAAACCTCACTCTGTCATTGATCTCATCTGGGATCTTACTGAGAATTTGTTTAAGTGCTCGTGCCTTCTCATTTAGGTCCTGGAATTCTGGCTCTGGTTGTTCAGTCATATACTCTTCTACATCATCAGCTGCCGTACGAAGAAGGGACTCTGTGAAGTTAACTTCTACACTTTTTTTCTCTAAAATTTTCATTATGATGTCTTGTGTGAGACCTGGATTTTCCTTTTCAGCCTTAATGAATGTGGCTCTCAGCATCTGAGCTGCAGACAGATTTACTCATTCTAAACTCATTGAACACAGGATACATGACTGCATAGAGGGGCATAGAAACCATGGAAGTGGTCTCAGCTACATTCTTCATCTTTTCTATTGTCATCCTCATTCAAAAGCCAACTACAGTAGAAAAACCAGTGCTAAAATGCAGAGTAATCTTCATTCACTGCAGTATTTCTTCTGTGTGTGTACATGATGAAAGAATGAGGCACCACACACACACCAACCAGCAACTGAGGCACTGACTTCACTTCCACCTTTGGAGCCCTCTTGAACTCCGGGATCAATTCACTCCCTAGATTTTATATCTTCAGATCTCAATTGAAATATCAGCTTTTCCCGGCTCTCAAGCCTGCTGATGTTTGGATTGGAGCTAAACAATTGGTTTTGCTGCTTCCAGGCCTTCCAAATGGAGTCCGCATCAGCTTTCTTGGGTTCTAGTTTGCTGACCTAGCCTACAGATCTTGGGACTTAACCTTCATAATTACATGAGCCAACTTTTACAAAGAAATCTCTTGAAACCAGCAGATTGCAAAATGGTTATGTCGCTGGACTCTCACGTAGTTGACCACAATTTGAATCCCAGACCCAATGGCTTAAAACTCACACCAGGCGCAAGAATGGAGGAGAAGGGGGTGCAGCATGACCATCCTCCCTGGGAGGGTGATTTTTCACTTTCTGTCTCTCTGTCTCTCTGGTGAGTGCATGCACCCTATAGCGAAACTCTTTCTAAAAGCAAAATAAATAAATAAAGCCCTTTATAGAGCTAGAGATAGATGTTGAGATAGGTATAGATGTAGTGACAAAGGGAGAAAAAGAACTAGAGAGAGAGCTAGAAATAGAGATAGCGGTATGTAACCTATTGATTCTCTTTCTCTGAGAATTCTAATATAAGATGTCAATTTATATCTTCACTACATACATTGAAATAAACATGATTTTCTCCATTATTATTATTATTTCTCCATCTGTCCCTCCAAGGAGGATGGCCATTATTATGTATTCTCTAATACATAGATTAAGTGATGCTTTTTTTTTCTTTTATTTTAAAATTTTATTTATTTATTTATTTATTTATTTACATTTGATTACTGTGTATCATTACAGCATACCAAATGAATTTTCCCATCCTGAATACACCGTCAATTGCTTCAACCAAACATATTGCTATACATATGATCACCAACAGATGAATTTTAAAGAATACATCATCCATAAATCCCAGGATAATATCATCACATGTCACATATTGTAAAAATGTACTTAAGAACTTTATTTTAGTTGATCTGGATCTGTGTTTAAATGGTTATTGGCTAGAACAACCAACAATTACCCCACATTTATTTAATGGCTTTAAGGGTGTGGTGGTGCCTGTCCTATGGCAAAAACTATTAAAGGAGAATTGTGGCATTTCTTGGCTTTATTATCTTCAATCTTGTTTCTGTTTCTTCTCTTAGGTTTTTGCCTGATTCTCTGAATTCATGATTTCAACTTTCAGGGGAAAACTGCTTCTATCAACAAAGTGTCCTTGAGCTTAAATATTCTCTATAACCAGGCTTCAATAATCAGGACATACTTCTTATTGAATCAGATTTTCTTTGATACTTTTCAAAGCCACTATTTTCCTTCTTAGAGCCTTTTTATCCTATTATTCTTGTCAGCAAGGAAAGCCATTTATGGAAGGGAAATATAAGGTGTAGTAATCATATAATGAGACACTTACTCAACACCAGTACAACTGATGATGTCTTCTTTATTTAGTGAACATAAGAATTAGCATTTACATAAAATGGTCCAGGTCGAGTTTTTTAAAACAATTATTTAATGTTACATATTATCATTTTTATTTTTCAATTTACTACAAAGCACACATATTCACTAGAGAGAAATGGAGAGAAAGAGGAAAAGTGAGAAAGCAAGTCACTAGATCTGGGACTTGAACCACATTCAATCATGTGGAAGTCTAGTGTCCCAACCACCATGTTACCTGCTGACTCCAGATCCAGTTTTTACAACTGTTATTTTACTAAACAGTGAACATTATATTGTGTAGCACTCTTTAGTGCTTTGCTTACCCCAGGACATGTCTTGCCACACAACACTTTATGGAAAAAAATCACATATATACTAACAGTTTAAATGTTTAAAAGAAAAATAAAATGCACACACACACACACACACACACACACACACACACACACACATACACAATACCCATAAATATCAAGTAATACAAATATCAATGAAATAACTTATATTATCTAAACTGTATTTAAGTTCATATTTTAAATGTCTACTTTCATGTTGAAAGTACAACTTGAGAATTAATATACAAAAACAACATTACATTTATGAATACAATTGCCTATTCAAGACTATTTACTAAAATAAAAATATCTTATTTCAAAGGAATTTGCAATTACTTATTATTTCTTGATTTCATAAAAATATTTTCATTAAAAGAAGATTAGAGTACTTCCTGACAAATTACATCATTCTAATATCAATGGTTAAAAATAGTAAAGTCTTGGTGCGGATGGTGAAACAGCTGCCTTGCTAGACTCCCACATTGGTGACTGTGTTTCGAGACTGGGACTCAGTGGCTTGAAAATCACTCCAGGCACACGTAAATGCATACCCAAGATCCCAGGAGGAGAATGGAAGAGAAAGAATTGTGGCATGGCGTTCCCCCCAAAGGTATGATTTCTTAATTTTCCTCTTACTTTGTCTCTCTATAGTGAGTGCATGTATCCTAAGACAAAAACCTCTAAAAAATAGTACTGAGTGGAGTTGTCTGACCCGGTAGGGCCCAGGATCTGCTTTGAGCTTTTGACCTCTACCTCTTAGGTCGGGTCAGCATGTTGGCAAGGTTGCTGCTGTGTCCCCCCCCCCCTGGACTAAGGAATAAAACTTAGGTCAAATTAGCATGTTGGCAAGGCTGCTTGCTATTTGCTCCAGCAACTGTGGTAGCCTTGCTGGCAAGCGACCCTCCTCTGACTCCCTGATATCCTACTATAAAAAATTACATAGCTCTCTTGAGTATGTGATGAGATTTTCCCAAAAATCCCCTAACCACTCCCCTTGGCCCTGATCACCTACTGTTAATTACAATGCTTTATCTCTGTGGTCACAATAGAGGGTATGCTGAAGTTCTATCTAGGCAGAAATAATCTTGACCTTTGGAAGGCCCTTCAAGATACATTTAACATAAGCTTAAAGATAATCTTTTCTTTATATAAAATAAGACTAGGCCAAAACTGGCCCACGCCCTCACCAGGTGAAATAGATAAATATATTAGGATTCCTTAAATTAAGTTTTAGATCCCTATAAAACTATATAAGTATCATTCTTTATTGAAATCCATAAGAAGTAATATTTATACTTGAGATTTTCTTTTCTCATCATCGTGCTTGGTAATTACAAGATGGCTGCCACGTCACATCAGCTGATAATTATCTCTGCTTGCTGGAACTGCATTCCCAACTGCATTCCATGGAGACCCACATACATCAAACAAACAATTGTGGAACCTCAATAGACCCACCCTTAATCCAACCCTGAATGGAATCTATAATCCCTATTGAACTGATAATTAGAACACATAACCCCTCACCCATTTACTTGCATGTAACATATTTTCAATAAAAAGGTACGATGATTCCTAGCAGTTGTCACTCCTCAGAGAGCAATCTCTGGGGATGTCTGGCTAAGGACGTGCATGAAAAAGGCACCAAGGCCTTAGTCTTCTTCCTTTCCTGTGCCGCCTCTGACGAGTCAACCCACCCCCTCTGAGGCTGGACCCTGGCAACTGAGATAGTCTAATTTTTAATCCTATAAATGTATTGAATATACCAATATTCCATGATGCATGCTCAAACTACCTAATTCCTTTTTGTGTTCTTTTTATTTAACTATGTACATAAGCAAAAGTTTTAAGATATTCGATTAAAACATTACTTATGAACCCTGTCTGACAGATAATTGAAAAGAGAGTGAAAGTTTTTCTAATATTGTCATATTCTAACAGTGTTCAGAATTTTGTTTTACATACCTAGCCAGTAAATTATATAAGAAGTAATTATAGCAAAAGAATTTCATCTTTATTTGCAAATAAATTAAGTCTTGAGAAGGAACAATTAACATTTGATAGATTGAGTTGAAACTCCAGCACATGGATATCTCCCTACATCTTCTTGTAAGCCTTAATGATGATTACTAAGATACAGGGGCAAAGTGAAATTTTAACATTTAAGCTCAATCAACCATTTGGCTGAAAATTATACTAAAACTAGTTATAGTAATAAATTATCTGTTACTTGCAATAAAGTTATTTGCCATTACTCAGAAAAAATGTGTTAAATATGTTTGATTTTTAAAAATTTATTTCTAACAAATTCTGATATTAAATCTTCACTTTTCCTTGTACCTATGACCATTATTTGTAACTTTCTAGTTCTATATATGGCAGATAATTTTCTCACCTCTTGAATTTGGGTTTAGTCATGAGTTCTTTTCTTTTCTTTTCTTTTCTTTTTTTTTGTGTGTGTGTGTGTGTGAGAGAGAGAGATTTTTGCTATAGGGTGTATGTGATTATTAGAAAGAAAGAGAGAGAGAGAGAAATCGAGAAATCACCCCCCAGGTAGGATGGTCATACCACAATCCCTTTTCCTCCAGGCATTTGGGCACACAAGCTGCAGGGTCCATCTCTTGAACTGTGGTTGACCACGTGGGAGTCTAGTGCCTTAACCACTATACCATCTACTGGCCCCTAAAATGCCTGATCTTTAGGTCAGATGGTAACATAGTGTTAACAGAGGTTAGATACAATATAAAATTTAGGGGAACCAGCAGTTAGCATAATGGCTATATCACTGGACTCCCATGTAGTCAACTGCAGTTTGAGTCCTGGACCCAGTTGATTTCTTGTTTTCTGTCTCTATCTTCCTGGTGAGTGCACAGGCCCTATAGCAAAAACCTCTAAAAAAATAAAATAAAATAAAATAAAAAATAAAATTTGGGTCTTGTGTGCATGCTGAGTATGGGGGTGCATATGCCCTTCATCTAGCCTGGTGAAAGCTAGGGGTGGATCATGACATGGAGACCCTGCCATGATTGCTTCTTTCTCTCCCTATCTCTCCCTTTCTCTTTCATTAAAGAATTAAATAAACTGAACAAACAAGATAAAACCAACAAAACTTACCAATTCCTGTTGCCCAAGTGGTCTAATTTACATCAGCAGAGCTATGTTCTCAATCAAGTCACTAATTGAAATAACTACTTATTATTATATATGCCTGTAGTTTATAATTGTTTTCATTAGTAAGTAACTGATGCCTGTATAACACATGTATATTGTTTAAATATGAATATTGTGTTTGTTATATTGCAATATCATGGGGGAAACCAAGTTAAAGATCATAATGATGTGGAGCAGCTCAGAACTTATGAGTAACCTTGAAGAAACCCTGGACTGATAGTTGCCTGGACTTTCTGTTCCCCTGTGAGGTAGATGCTTCTCCCCTGAAATGAGGTCTTGAGCAGGTTGCCAGCTCTGTATTAGGACAGACACTAATCCTTTTCCCTAAGACACTTCAAACACATTGAAACTGTCCCTCCCCAAATTCACCCATAAAAGACTGTGCTCAACTCTCAGCTGGGACCAGAGACACAGAATGTTAACTTCTTCATGCCGGCTGTTGTAATAAAGAGTTCTCCTTTTTCTCTCTGGGGTGCTACGTTTTCGTCCCTTGGCGTCTGTCTTTCTGCAACAATTAGGATCTCTCTAAGTTCTTTCTTACAAGTGAAAATGAATCTGAAGTTATCTCAATACAAATTATACTTTTTTAAAAGAATAAGTAACTGATGTACAACTAAATGGACATAGGTGGCAAAATTAGGGTGATGGGCATATATTTGCAAAACAGATAATTTTCTTCCTCAAGAACAGAGAAAATACGTGTAATTTACAATATCAAACATAATTTACACCAAAATTCTAGTCATTTTAAGAAAGTTGTATATATATATATATATTTTTTTTAAGAGGCTTTTGCTATAGGGCACATGTGCTCGCCAGAGAGACAGAGAGATAGAAAGCAAGAAACCATCCCTCTAGGGGGATGGCCATATCGCAATCCTTTCTTCTCCATTCTCCTCTCAGGATCTTGGGCACGTACGCACACATGCCTGGCATGAGTTTAAGTCTCCAGGACCAAACTGCAGTCAACTACATGGGAGTCCAGCAACATAGCCATTATGCTAAAATTGCTGGTCCCAAGAAAGTTTTTTTTTGTTTATTATTATTTCTTCAATAATTTTCTACAGACAAATAGTTCATGAAGAATTAGGTGTATGTATTTTTAACTTTTGATGTTTTATTATGAATACCTCTGAATATACTAGTTTTCCATTGTAAGGTAAACTTTCTCTTTGTAAAATATAATTCTTTAATTTATCCTAAAAATTCCTAAGTTCATAAGACTTAATGGAACTTAGTGGAAGGTGACCAAGGCAATTATATGGTAAGTATATTAATATAGAAACTTTTACATTAAAAAATCTGAATCAAAAATGTAACTTATCTGAGATTTTTATTCATAATAATCTTTGCAATTTCAAACATATTTTACTGAACATTTGAAGAAACAGATATTAGACTATCAGGTAGAATGTTACCATAAACTCATGTACTGATTTGTTATTGAACCATTGCACCAGTGCTTCCAAAAGTAAATAATATTTTTTTTGAGAGTTTTTTTTTGTGATAGGGCGCGTGCACTCTCCTGACAGACAGAGAGAGACAGTGAGACAGAAAGGGAGAAATCACCCCCCCCACCCAAGGAGGGATGGCCATGCCGCAATCCCTTCTCCTCCATTCTCCTCTTGGGATCTTGGGCACGCATGCACACGCGCCCAGTGTGAGTTTTAAGCCACGGGGTCCAGGACACAAACTGCGGTTGACTACATGGGAGTCCAGCGACATAGCCATTATGCTAACTGCTGGTCCCTTAAATAATATTTCTATTAATATAATTTATAAGATAATAACTTGGTATTGATTAACTTTCTAATTGTCTCTTTCACCTCTTTATTCCTAAAACTGTAGATCAGAGGATTAAGCATGGGGATGACCACCATGTAAAAGACAGAGGCCACCTTTGACGTAAGCCGTGAACTTTTGGAGTTAGGAACACAGTACAGAAAAATAATAGTACCATGGAAAATGGTGATGGAGGTTAAATGGGAAGCACATGTGGATAAGGCTTTGTGGTGTCCCCCACGTGAAGGCATTTTCATGACGGTGATAAAAATGAGAACATAGGAAGTAAGAATGATCACCAGGGTGCTTATTTCATTGAATGTGGCAAACACTAAAGTGATCTCCTGGCTAATGTAAGTGTCAGAGCAGGAAATAGCAACAATAGCAGCATACTCACAGAAAAAGTTATTTATGAAGTTAGTCCCATGGAATGTTGAAGTCAACAAAAAAGATGTGAATGTTAAGGAACAGACTATACTCCAAGAATATGATGCACCAACCAATAAGGAAGAAAGCCTCTGAGACATGACCACTGTGTAGAGCAGAGGGTTACAAACGGCCACAAATCGGTCATAGGCCATCACTGCCAACATGAATGTTTCTGTCTCCACAAATGTGCAGGCAAAGAAGTATTGCATGATACATCCTGTGAAGGAGATAGTTCTGTCTTTCACAAATAAATTTTCTAGTAGTTTGGGTGTAACTGCTGTAGAGTAACAGAAATCAACAAAGGACAAGTGACTAAGAAAAAAGTACATGGGGGTGTGCAGTTTGGGATTTATCCTGATGATGATGATCATGCCCAAGTTCCCCAGCACCGTGACTGTGTAGATGGTCAGGAAGACCAGGAACAAGGGCACCTGGAGGTTCGGATATTCTGAGAAGCCCAAGATGATGAAGGTGACTTCTGCACTCTGATTTTCTGGGATCCTGTGAACACAATTGGAAAGCCAACTCAGAGAAGTGACAACCAATATTTGTAACAGAAAAGGAAAAGAGAAAAACTTTCAGAAGTTCAATGGGTTTATGGAGTGTGGCTGAAGTAAGCTTTTAATGTTATTTTATTCTAAAAGTTAATATTCACTTGTATAGCAGTTGCACAGTAAGGGCGATTTTTTTTTTTTCTGAATGGAATAAGGAAAAAAACTGGATAATCGGGGGGGTGGGGGATAAAGTATACCATGACTACTTTGCAACCATCCCCACACACACTCCACTCTTCTCCTGGGATTTTGGGCATGCATGTGCATGCTCCCTGCATAATTTATAAGCCTCCGGGTCTGGGACTTAAACCACAATCGTCCATGTGGAAGTACAGCATCCCAATTACTATATCACCAACTAGCGACATGCATACTTCCTTGAAAAACATCCTTATCATAAGTTTCAACAGTTTCCATCCCCACACACACTCCACTCTTCTCCTGGGATTTTGGGCATGCATGTGCATGCTCCCTGCATAATTTATAAGCCTCCGGGTCTGGGACTTAAACCACAATCGTCCATGTGGAAGTACAGCATCCCAATTACTATATCACCAACTAGCGACATGCATACTTCCTTGAAAAACATCCTTATCATAAGTTTCAACAGTTTCTTCTTTGCCTCTTTTTTTTTGTTTTTCCCACAGAATTCATGTACTTGCTGAGAAGAGACCGAGAGAGGGAAAGTGAGAAATCATGCCCCAGGGAGGGTGGACACTCCACCATCCCTCCACCGTCCCGTCTCCTTCATTTTCCTTTCTTTATTTTGTGATTACATGCACACACACACACACACACACACATGCACACACACCTGGTGTGATTTTCAAGTCACAGGTTTCTGGGCTCAAACAGAGGCCAACCATGTGAATATACAGCATCTTGGCCATGACGCCAACCAATGACTCCTCTGCCTTACTTCTTAGGTCTTGATACAATTAGCTTAGATCTTGTTTAAAAATTGTAAAATGTTACTATATCTCTAAAATACTAAATTTAATGTTATTTTTTTCTCTTCAGTCACGAGAGCCTAGTATTCTCAACACATTCTGCATTGGACTGTAGTGACATGGAACATTTTACTTGTGTTGAACTAATTTTGAAAAATTTTAAATATTATTCTTAACAGCATATTATATTATTTATTTAAATGTTATCACAACTGAATACGTGCTGTGCATACTGTGATAAAATAGTTGAAGTGACCCGCATAGGATTATGGTGGTTAAAGCAGCTGTTTTCCCACATGGCTGACTGCATGGTTCAAATTCTGGACCTGGCAACTTGAATATCATGCCGGGAGCCTATTTGTACATGCACCCTATGTCTCTCTCTAGTGAATTAAAGAAAATCTTTTAAAAATACCTTTAAAGAAAATCTCATGAAAACTGTTTACTTTCCAGTGTAAGGGGGATTAGTGACAATGACACCTATGTTCTGAAATAAATTTGGGATGTGTCAAAAATACGTCTATGGCCAGTTGGTGGCCACATCATATTTTGAGTCTCAGACGCAGCAGCTTGAGAATCATGCTGTGTGCATGTGCATGTGTGCCCAAAATACAGAGGGAAGGAGGAGAAGAAATTCCAGAATGGCCATCGCTCCTGGAGGGGATTTCTCATTTCTCTCTCTCTCTCTCTCCCTCTCTCTCTCTCTCTCTCTCTCTCGGGAATGCAAGCACCCTATGAGGGAAAAAAATGCATTCTGTCATTTTAAATTAAGTTTAAACCTTAAACAAGGAGAAATATCTAGTTAGAAATCCATTTTGATGTTAATTGATTACCTGTTAATTCTAGATAGTACAACTGCAGCAATGAATGCTAGAGGAATGTATGTTAAACAAGTAAAAGATATGAAAAAGAAAAACAGCAATCCTTTATTAGTTATAATGTCTTAGCAATATAAAATTATATAAGTTCGTTTCCTAGCCAAACTTATTCCATTTAAAATCGTTCCTGTGATATTTTATGAAATTTCTATAATCACTTTTAACTAACAATGACCTTTAAGATTCCAAATGCATTTCTTTCTTGTTTGTTTTTATAGAGAGATTTTTGCTATAGGGCACATGTGATCACTAGAGAGACAGAAAAACAGAAAGCAAGAAATCACCACCACCCCGGGGGATGGCCACGCCACAATCCCTTCTCCTTCATTCTCCTCTCAGGATTGTGGGCATGCATGAACATGCACCAGTATGAGCTTCAAGCCACTATATCTGGAACTTGAACAGTGGTCTACCATGTGGGAGTTCAGCAACATATCTGTTAGGCTATCTGCTGGTCCCCCAAATGTTTTCCTTTAATGAAAGTATGAAATCTACATTGGTCATGCTGATTTTCCCAAACTGGACAGGTATAAATATTCAATATCATTACAACAAACATGTTCTTTCTTCCCTAGTCCTGGGTAATTTAACAAGTAATAACACCTGCTTATTTGCTTAAAAATATGCTTTCGTCTTATCTTCACAGTTATGTTTTATTTTCCATTTATTGGAATAAACACTTTTCATTTCTTGTCTATATGTATGTTAATTTTCATCACTTAAAATTAGCATAAACTATAGGCTCTAATTTATGGGTATGATTGTTATTGTCACTAATACTCAGTGATTTTAGGAAGATTGAAGATAAGACTTTTTTTTTCTTTTTTTAATATATTCCATTTGCCAAAACTTCGATTCTATCAATGGGTATGCAGTTCATATCAAGTGAGAAAACCAGGGTGAATATTACTTGGAAAAAATAATCAAATATATCACAATTTCCCAGTAAAATTCACTGAAATCCTGGGCATTTTCTCTACACAGGTGTTTATTTCCTTCAAATAGTATAGGAATTCAATATTTTTCTTCTGTTATAAAGTAAAAGAAGTGAATCAACTCACCCAAAAACAGAGACTCTTGAGTGATGCATTTGCCAAGAAATCCTTTACTAAGATTAGTGAACTCCAGTACTCCGGATTTGTATTTAACTAAAAGAAATCGATTTGGAAACAGTAGTAAATTGTTTCAGTATATTTCATTAAATGTTTTACATATTATTTTTTCCCAAACTCTTAAGAAAACTCAGATAAGGCAGAGACAAGATATCATTTAAATACTAAATCTAGGACCAAACTCAAGTCTCAAATATGTCCATCAAGTCTTGGGGGATCTGGAGACTAGAGAATACCACTGAAGTACAGATTGCCTTGGGAGTTGTCCAAACTGAGCAATTAGATTAATGCTGTCTTGTGAAATTTCAGTTGTGTGTTATTTCTCTAAAGCTATAGAATACTTGCATATCCATTTTCCCTGGTTAAAGCTAGCGCTGAACCTATCTTGAATGTGGAATGGATCTGAAACAAGCTGATCTCATAGAAGTATAGAGGAGAATGGTGTTTATCAGAGGTTGGAAATGATAGACCAGTCTAGGGACTGAAGAGAGGTGGTCCAGTGGATTCAAAGTTATAGTTAGGAGAAACAAATTCTATTGACCTACTGCACAGTAGAGTGATTATAATTAACAATAATATGTGTGTGATTTCAAAAAGATTATGGAGGGACCAGCAGTTAGTGTAATGGCTATGTCGCTGGACTCCCATGGAGTCGACTGCGGTTCACGTCCCTGACCTGGTGGCTTAAACTCACTTTGGGCACGTGTGCATGCATGCCCAAGATCCTGAGAGGAGAATGGAGAAAGGATTGCAGCATGGCCATCCCCCCTGGGGGGTAATTTCTCGCTTTCTGTCTCTCTGTCTCTCTGGTGAACACACATGCCCTATAGCAAAAACCTCTCCAAAAAAAGAAAAAAGATTATGGAGAAATGGAATTAAAGTCTGAGTTTATTTTGAAGTTGTACTTTCACTCTGAAAATAGACATCAAACTCTTAAAGACAAACATGTTTTAGATAATATTATTACTTCACTAACAGCTATATTAAGTCATAACTATAGATATTTTTCTACATATTAATTGTATACTACTCTTTTAAATTGTGATTGCAATAAGTAAAATGAGACATTTTTCCTTGAAGAGCTAAGGTAAGACATTTGTTGAGGATGTGCAAACTATTAAAGTCAGTTGTATGCTTCTTAGTGGAGTAACAGATAACAAGGTATATAGAAATTAACACAGGGAACCTTGAGAGTGTTTTTCTATGTTGTGATCCTCTCCCAAGCCTTCCAGTGGGCCAGGAACATGGACATGTCCTCGGTGTTCAGGTTGACTGAGGATCTGAACCCCAGCTTCCCATACAGCTTCATTATCACACCCTATTTCCTGTGCCATTGGAACTGTGCCTAACAGATTACTTTCTGAATGGTATGCAACAGCTTACATGAATGTTATATATGTTACTCCATAGCAGAAAGGCCCAGTAATATTTTATATGTAGTCATTTGATGTGTCGTGAATCATAAAATGTTAAAATATTAGATTCTTACAAGGACTTGAAGTATGCCATTATTTTTTATTTACCTTATTGTGACTGCTTACAACTAAGACCATTAGCTGGATGACCCAAGGAAGATTACTTATGCACAGGCTTGTAGACTGAGGTTAGCTGATCAAGTAAGCCTAGTCTTGATACCCAAGTGGTTCAACTAGTATGAGCAGAGATACTGTAGTCAAGTCACTGACGCAGAATTGGATATGCCTATATGTTACCTGGGATTATACGATTTTTTCTTCAACAAATAACTGATGCCTAATAATATCTGTGTATTATATCAGTATCAATACTTTGGTTTTGTTATATTATCATGGCAGAGCTGGGTAACCAATCATTGGAATCTATGTCATTTCTGACAAATTGAGTCTAAAATTATCACAATTAAATTTTAATGAATAGGGACTAGCAGAGGCGTAATGGTTACCTTGCTGAATTCCCACATGGTTGACTGCAATTCAAGGCCTGGAACAGGCAGCTTCAAACACATGCCAGGTATGTGTGTATGTATCCTCAAAGTCCTAAGAGGAGACTGGAGAAGAGATTGAGACCTGGCCATCCCACATTTCTCACTTTCTGTCTCTCTGTCCCTCCATCTGTCTCTCCAGTGAGTGCATGTACCCTATAGAAAAAAAATCTCTCTTAAAAATATGTAATAAGTAGGGACCAGCAGTTAGCGTAATGGCTATGTTGCTGAACTCCCACGTAGTCGACTGCAGTTTGAGTCCCGGAACTGGTGACTTAAACTAATGCTGGGCGCGTGTGTGTGTGTGTGTGTGTGTGAGAGGAGAATGGAGGAGAAGGGATTGCAGGGTGGCCATCCCCCCTGGGGGGTGATTTCTCGCTTTCTCTCTCTCTATCTCTCTCTGTCTTTCTGGTGAGTACAAGCACCCTACAGCAAAAACCTCTCCCCCCCAAAAAAATATGTAATAAATAATCAATAATGAACAACCACGTTAATGAAAACAGCAAAATTAGGATTATGGGCACGTATTTGCAAAGCAGTCCTTTGTCTTATTCTAGTTTATAGAGCAAAAATATAATTTACATAAAAAATAAAAATTTTCTTTCTTTACTTTGTGTGTTTTTTTTTTTCTGTATTATAGGTTGAATTGACACATGATAAGTTTATATATTTATGGGGTATAAAGCGATTTTCCAGCATACAAGTACAATGAAAAATGACCAAATTGTGATAATTTGCATATTCAGTATTTTACATATTTATTATTGCCTTGGGATGTGAACATTCAAAGTCCTCTCTTTTAGCTATTTTGAAATATGCAGTAAATTTTTGTTAACTATAGGAACCCCAATGAACAATAGCACACTAGAACTTATTCCTATAACTGTAATTTACATCTGTAAAGCAGCACTCTCTCTCCTCCTCCTCTATTTATCCTTCCCAATCATTAGTCATCACTAGTCTACTCTTTATTACTGTGAGAGCAATTTTTTTAGTTCCCACATACTAGTAAGAAAATGTGATTTTTTTGCATTGGCTATTTCACTTAATATGTCTTCCAGACTTGTACATATTTTCTTGTAAGAGAGAATTTTAAATTTAATTCTTGTTGATGGTTCACTAATATTCCAGTCTCTGTTTGTGTATGCCTATCACATTTTGTATATTCATTTGTCCATGATGGACACTTAGGTCAGTTTCAAATTTTAGCTTTCGTGAATGGTGCCACATTATTGGAGTACAGAATATATATATTTTCTTTCCTTTGGATATATGCCCAATAATGATATTGCTGGATCATATGGCTCATAGACCAGTGAAACAGAATAAATCCACATACATATAATCAACTAATTTTTAACAAAGATGCCAAGAATATTTATTGGGTGAAATAATAGTTTATTCAATAAAAGGTGCTGAGAAAAATCCATATGTAGAAGAAAGAAACTAGATTCTTATCTCTTCTTATATAAATGGATAAAAAAATTATATATAAGACTTGGAACTATGAAATTACTAAAAGAAAATGTAGAGGAAATAGTTTAAGTGGTTGTTCTGGCTAAGGAGTCTTGAAATAAGACATCAAAAGCCCAGATTATAAAATAAAATAAACTAGGGGCCAGCAGGTGGTGTGATGGATAAGGTTCTGGATCCCACTTGGCTGACTCTGTGGTTTGAGTAATGGACGCAGTGGATTGAGAATCACACTGGGTATGTGTCATGCATGCCCAAAATTCTGGGAGGAGAATGGAGCAGAAGGGATTGTAGCATGGCCATTCTCCCAGGAGATAATTTTTCACTTTCTCTCTCTCTCTCTCTCTCACTGTCACTCTGTGTCTCTCTCCAGTGAGTGCACATACCGTATAGCAAAATTCAAAAGTAAGAAAATGTACCCAGAAAAGCAAAAATTAGACAAATGGAATTATGTCAGGCTAAAAATTTTGTTTCTCACCCTCCCAAAAAAAAATCAATAAAATAAACCACTTATACAAAATGGGATAAAATATTTGCAAACCGTAAAATTCAATAAGGAATTAATAATATACAAGAAACTGAATGAAGTCTCAGAAAAAATTATATAATTTGATTTAAATAGAGAAAACAATTGGAATTTATATTTTTCAAAAGAAGACATACAAATGGACAAGAACCTTAAAAAATGTTCCACTTAACTAATGATCATTAGGGAAATGAAAAGCAAATGTCATTTAACTATACCAAATTCTGGATATTGTAAGAAAGGTATATTTCCTATTTCTGTGTTTGGCTAGAAATCTTCCAGTGCTGAGATGATACATGTAGAATTAAATATAAATACTTTTTAGATATTTAGTGTTCTTACTGAATAGCACTAAATATACTAATTTTATATTATGAGGTAAATTTACTCAGTGTAAATCATAACCAGATTCTCTCAAATTTTGCATACTTCTTAAGACTTAACTAGAACTGAAAATTAACTCGGGTAATAGTCTGGTAAAGTATAAATATCTAGAAACCTCTGGTTTAAAAATAAATAAACCAAATACTAATGTAAGTAGTCTGGAATTTTATCTGTGATAACATTTGTCATTTTAAAGTTATACTACTAAATATAAAGGGGAACAGATATTAGAATGTTAATTGAAGGGCTACTCAAAATATGTACTGGTTTGTTATTGAGTAAGTGTATCAATACTCCTAAATGTAAATAATTCATAGCTCTACTACTATAATTTTAAAATAATTAGATTTTGAATAACTTCCTGACTGTCTCCTTCACATCTTTGTTCCTGAGACTGTAGATCAGAGGATTAAGCATGGGGATGACCACTGTGTAAAAGACAGAGGCCACCTTCACCATAAGCCATGAACTTTTGGAGTTAGGAACACAGTAAAGAAAAAGGATGGTACCATGGAAAATGGTAATGGCAGTCAGGTGGGAGGCACATGTGGAAAAAGCTTTCTGCCGTCCCCCAGCTGAAGGCATCTTCATGACAGTGACAAAAATGAAAATGTAGGAAGTTAGAATGATCATCAGGCTGCTTATTTCATTGAATGTGGCAGAGACTAAAATGAGCATTTGGTTTATGTAGGGGTCAGAGCAAGACACAGCAACAATGGCAGCATGCTCACAGACAAAGTTATTTATGATGTTACTTCCTCTGAAGGATAATTCCAAGAGAAAGTAAGTAAGTGTCAGAGAACAGGCTATTCCCCAAGAATATGATACACCCACTAACAAGGAACAAAGCTTCTGAGACATGACCACCGTGTAGAGCAGAGGGTTACAAACAGCCACAAATCGGTCATAGGCCATCACTGCCAACATAAATGTTTCTGTCACCACAGATACACATGCAAAAAAGAATTGAGTGATACATCCTGTGAAGGAGATGGTTCTGATTTCCACAATCAAGTTTTCTAGGAGTTTGGGTGTCACTACTGTAGAGTAACAGAAATCAACAAAGGACAAGTGGCTAAGGAAAAAGTACATGGGGGTGTGCAGTTTGGGGTTCTTCCTGATAATGATGATCATGCCCAAGTTTCCCAGCACTGTGACTGTGTAGATGGTCAGGAAGACCAAAAACAAGGTCACCTGGAGGTCTGGGTATTCTGAAAAGCCCAAGAGGATGAAGGTGGCTCCATCAGTCTGATTTTCTGGAAGCCTGTGTATGAAATTAGAAAGATACCCAGATAAGTGACCATCAATATTTGTAATAGAAAAGAAAAGGCGGAAGACATTAAGTGACTTAACGGGCCTGTAGATTGTTACTGAAATAGGCTGAGAACATTATTTCATACTAAAAGTTAGTATTCACTTGTATATGATTGCATAGTGAGTAAAATAATTCTGTTCTGACAAGAACAAAAAATAAAAACTAGAAAAAGAGGAAAAATAAGTATACTATGTTACTTTTCCAAAAATTACGATTCACTGTTATCATAGACACATGACTTTGTCAAAAAGTTTACTCTAATTCTGCATGAATCTCAGATTAATGTGCAAACTTCTCTTGAAGGACATCCTTATCATACATTTCTACAGTTTCATATTCTGCCCTCCTTCTTAGGTCATGATACAATTAACTTAGATCTTGTTTAAAAATACTAAAATGTTGGGGCCAGCAGATGGTGTATTGGTTACATCACTGGATTCCCACATGATCCACCTGTGTTCTAGTCCTGGACCCAGTGGCATGAAAATCACACTGGGCGTGCATATGTGCATGCTCAAGATCCTAGAAGGGGACTGGAGAAAGGATTGCAATGTGGCCATTCCTCCCGCAGGGTGATTTCTCACTTCCCGTCTCACTGTCCCTATCTCTCTCTTTGGCAAGTGCAAGCACCTTAAGAGAAAAACTTCTAATTAAAATTTTAAAAAAGTAAAATGTTAAATCTCTCTAAAATGCTAAATTTAATATTTTATCATTATTATTCTTTTCAGGTTCAATAACCTGGTATTTCTAACAGATTCTTCAGCAGTGCTGTAG
This sequence comes from Tupaia belangeri chinensis, assembly GCF_000334495.1. NCBI lineage: Eukaryota > Metazoa > Chordata > Mammalia > Scandentia > Tupaiidae > Tupaia > Tupaia belangeri. The sequence goes on along the minus strand of NW_006160077.1, from coordinate 755,501 downwards.
TAACACTGAATATTTTATTTGTGCTGAACTAATTTTGAAAATTTTTAAACATTACCATTTTTAAATTTAATTTTATTTATTATAATAATTTTATATTACATTTAATCACATGTATCTTTATAATGTACTACATTTCTTTTTCCAGCACGATTACCATGCACATCTGTCAAGACAAACACATTACTATCCACATCTTCATCAAATAAATTTTCATTTTTTCAGATTATTATTATGATTTATTCTCTTTTTTAAAAATAGCATATTATATTATTTATATAATAAATAGCATATTATATTATTTATTCAGATGTTATCACAATAAACTACAAACTCTGTCCTATGCCTGCTCTGATAAAATATTTTAAAAGGTCCAGGTTGTGTCATAGTGGTTAAGGAAGCTGAATCCCACATGTCCAACAGCGTGGTTCAAGTCTAAAACTCAGCAAATTGAAAAACATGTCTGAAGCCTATTCATGCATGCTCACATTTCCTAGAGGAGTAGGCATTGTAGCATGACCATCTCCCTTTGTGGGTGCTTTCTCACTCTGTTTCTCTGGTGAATTCTGAGAAATTAAAAAGAAAATTGCAGCAAATTGAAAGAAATTATTTTCTTCGAAATGCCCTAATCACAGAATTTGGATTAGAGACAATGATAGCTATGCATCAAAATAAACTTTGGGATATATCAAAAATGCATCTGGATTCAGCAGTTGGCATAGTGGTTAAGATGCTAAGTACCCACAAGTGTGACCATGGTTGAATCACAAACCTGGCAGCTTTAAAATCATGCAGGGTGTGTGTGTGTGTGTGTGTGTGTGTGTGTGTGCATGCCCAAAATCCCAAGAGAAAGATGGAGGAGAAGGGATTGTAGAATGGTCATCTCCCCTGGGGGATGATTTCTCACTTTTCTTCACCCTATCTTTCTATGTTTCTTTCCTGCAAACACATGTGCCCTATAGCAAAAGAAAACAAAACAAAACAAAATGAATAAAGAAAGAAACAAAATGCATTCTGACATTTGAATTAAGTTTAAACCTTAGCGAAGGACAATTATCTAGGTAGAGATCCATTTCAAACAGGTCATTATAACAAAATTAAGAACTAATAATACAAATTTAAATTACTAGCACTAAAATAGAAACTTTATTAAGGAACTGAAAGGATGAAAACATGATGTAAGGCACAATAGATACTCAGCTTTTTTAGAATAATAAATAATTAGCATGGTTCAAAACCTTCTATAGTTGTGAAAATCAGGACTAATCATAGGCAGCTATGAATATGTGAGACCACTTGCATGATGAAAACACTATAGACTTTCACTTGAGCCCAAAGTCTAACATTAAAACTACACTTTTTCTATTCTCCTAATATTTTCATTTGTTTATTTTTTTCTTTTCTTTTTTTTTTTTTTTATATTTTCGTTTGTTTTTTTTTCTTTTCTTTTTTTTTTTTTTTTTGAGAGATTTTTGCTATAGGGCGCGTGAGCTCACCAGACAGACAGAGAGAGACATAGAGACAGAAAGCGAGAAATCACCCCCCGGGGGGATGGTCACGCCGCAATCCCTTCTCCTCCATTCTCCTCTCGGGATCTTGGGCACGCACGCACACATGCCCGGCATGAGTTTTAAACCACTGGGTCTGGGACGCGAACCGCGGTCAACTACGTGGTAGTCCAGTGACATAGCCATTACGCTAACTGCTGGTTCCCATATTTTCTCATCACACTAAGAATTGTACCTGTGTAGAATATTATGCCCAGGCTCAAACAACCTAGGCCTATTCTGTAAGATAAAGTTTGAAGCATTCAGGGTGAATAAAATATTAACCTAAATGCCTTTTATATTTTTAAATTTTCAATTTTAATTGATGACTTATTAATTCTAACTAATATGACTGCAACAATGAATGCCTGAGGAATGTCTGGTAAATAAGTAAAAAATTAAGAGACAAAGGGCAATCCTTCAACAGTTCCTGTGCAACAATCTTATAATATCTTAGTACCACAAAGCTAGATATGGCCATATTTTCTAGTCAAACTTCTTAAATTTAATGCATTTTCTGCAATATTTTGAGAATTAATTTCAATAATCCCTTTAACCTAACAATCAATGACCTTAAAGATTCCAAATGTTTCTTTAATTAACATGTGAAATCTACACTGGTCATGCTGGTTTTCCCAACCTACATGGGTATAAATATTCAATCTCATGACAACAAATATATTCTTTCATCCCTAACCCTGGGGAATTTAACAAGCAATAACTTAACACATGTTTAGTAGCTTAAAAATATGATTCCATCTTATCATCACAATTGTGCTTTATTTTACTATTATTATATACATTTCTCATTTCTTCTTTGAATGCATGCAACTGTCAGTTTTCATGACATAATTAGCATAAAAGACAGCCTCTAATTTACAGGTATTATTGTTGTTGTCACTAACACTCAGATATTTTAGGAAGATTGAAGATAAGGCTTTTTTTTTAATGTTCTCCATTTGCCAAAACATTGATTCTATTGCTGGATGCACAGCGCATACCGAGTAAGAAAAACAGGATGATTATTACTTGAAAAAAGAAGGAATCAAAAAATATCACTATGGACTTTTTCCTCTTCAAATTAAGTGAATTTTTGGGTAGTTCCACCTACACATATGTTTATTTTCTGCAAGTATACAGAAACTCAATATTCTTTTTCTAAAATAAAGTAAAAAAAGCAAATCAACTCACCTAAGTATAGATGCAATTGAGTGATTCATTTACCAAGAAATCCTTTGCTAAGATGAGTGAACGTCAACACTCTGGATTTGTATGTAATTAATAAATTTGTAAACAGTAGTAAAAGTTTTTGCTGTGTTTCATTATATGTTTTACATGCGATCTCTTCTTAAGTTTTTAAGAACTCAGATGAGAGAAATAAAATCTCATCTAAAAACTAAACCCAGTCTCAAATATACCCAACAAGCCTTGGGGATCTGGAGACTAGAGAATGCTGTCGAAGTACAGATTGCCTTGGGAGTGGCTCCAAACTGAGCAATTAGAGTAATGGTCTCTCATGTGAAATTTTAGTTGTGTGTTTTCTAAAGCCCTAGAACATTTGTTTTTATCAACTCTTCTCAGTTAATGCTAATGATGGACAAATCTTGAATGTGAAATAAAATCTGAAACAAACTGATCGCATAGAAGGACAGAGAAAAATGGTGTTTCTCAGAGAGTGGACATGGTAGGGCCGTCTAGGGACTGAAGAGAGATTATCAGAGGATTCAAAGCTATAGTTAGGAAGAACAAGTTCTATTGATCTACTTCACAATAGAGTGACTGTACATAAGAAAACATGGGAGGGATTTCAGAAAGATTATAGAGAAATGGAGTTCAAGTATGAGTTTATTTTGAAGTTGTTCTTTGATTCTGAAAGTAGACATTGAGTCTTTGAACACAAATATATTCTAGATAATATTATTAGTTCACTAATGTCTGCATTAAGTCATAGTTATAGATTTTTTTCTACATATGAATAGTACGCTACTCTTTAAGATATCTTTTTTTTTTCTTTTAAGAAAAAGACTTTTGCTATAGAGCATATACACTCACTGGAGAGACAGAGAGAAACAGAGAGTGAGAAATCACCCCCTGGGGATTGCCCACACCAGAATCCCTTCTCCTCTATTCTCCTCTCTGGATTTTGGGCACATGTGCACATGTCTGATGCTGAGTTTCAAGCCTCTGTATCAGGAACTCTAACTGCAGTAAGCATGTGGGAGTCCGGTGACATAATCATTGCATCATCTGCTGGTCCCTACGCTATGCTTTTAAACTTATGGATGTAGTAAATAAAGTGAGACTTTCTTCCTTGGAGGGCTATGGTATGACATTTGTTGCAGATAGGCAAACTATTAAAGGTACTTGCATATTTCTTACTAGAATAATAGAGACAGAGATAGAGGAATATATAGAGAGAAACACAGAGACCTTCAAGTATCTTTCCATGTCATAATCTCCCCTATTGCCCCTTCTCAAAGCCTTTCAGCCAGTCAGAATTAGGTGTGTTCTCCAGTGTTCAGGCTGTCTAATAATCAGAACCCCAGCTTCCCATACCGTTCAGTATCACACCCTATTGCCTTGTGCTACTGGAGTGGCACCTAACAGGTTACTTACCTTTTTTCTCATTTTTTTAGGATATTTACCATAGGGCACATGCAACATGCACTCATCAGGGAGAGATAGAGAGACAGTGAGAAGGAAAGTGAGAAATCATCCCCTAGGGGGCAAGGTCACATCCTCCACTCTCCTCCTGGGATTCTGGGTACACATAAACTCATGCCCAGTGTGATTTTCAAGTCTCCAGGTCTGGGACTTGAATCACTGTTGGCCATGTGGGGATTACAGAGCCTTAATCATTATGCCACCTGCAAGCCCCTAACAGGTGACTTTCTGAATTGTTTGCAATAGCCTATGCAAATGTTATATATGTTCCTTCCATGACAGAAAGGTTCAATATGTGTTTTCTGTTTAGTCATTTCATGTACTCTGACTCATCAAATGTGAAAAGACTAGATCCAAACAGGGACTTGAAGTATGCCCTTATTTTTGATACTCTATTGTGACTCTCCTTTCAACAAAGACTATTAGCCAGAAATCCCAAGAAAGATGACATATGGACAGGTTTGTAGACTAAATTTAGCTTATCAAGTTATCCAGTCTTGATGTCCAAGGGACTCAATCAATATGAAGAGATTTTGCTCATATTAGTAACTGCAGTCAAGCTACTGATGCAGAATTACGCATGGCTATATATATCACTGATGATCACAAGTGTTCCATTCTCATAAATAAGTAACTGGTGCCTAAATAATATGTCTATGATATCAGTATCAATAGTTTAATTGTTATATTGTACTCTCACGGTGGGAATTGGGGAAGTAGGTAAGCCATCATTATATTCTCTCTGTCATTTACTAACTAAAAATAAGTATTAATTTAACTTAATTTATTTATTATTATTATTTTAATTTGATACATGGTATGTGCACTCACCAGAGAGAGAGAGGGGGAAAGTGAGACAGCAAGTCTCTAGGTTCCAGACTTGAACCATAGTCACCATGTGGGAGTCTGGTGCCTTAACCACCATATTACCTGCTGGCTCACTATGTCATTTCTCACAAATTAAGTCTAAAATTATGTCAATAATTTTTTAATAAATAAATAATGCACAATCACAGTAGAATAAATGGCAGAATTAGTGTGCTGGGCACATATTTACAAAGCAGCCCTTTCTCTTGTTCTAGTATAGAGAGAAAGTATAATTTACATAAAAATAAAATGTTTCTTTGTCTCTTCCTTTACTTCATTCTTTTCTTATTATAAGTTTAATTGACACATGATAATTGTACATATTTATGGAGTACAGTGTGATTTTTCAGCATATGAGTATGACATGTAATGACCAAATTGGGATAATTAAGGCCAAGCAGGTAGCATAATGCTTAAGGTGCTGGACTCCCACATAACTGACCATGGCTCAAGTACCAGACATGGTGGGTTGAAAATCAAACCAGGTATATGAGTGTGTGCCCAAAATCCCAGGAGGAGAATGGAAGAGAAGCCATTGTGGTATTTTTTCACTTTCTCTCTCTCTGTCTCACTGTCTTTCCAGAGAGAGCATGCACCCTATAGCAAAAAAAAAAAAAAAGGATAATTAGCATACTCAGTATTTTGCATACTTACTATTGCCTTGTGTGATGAACATTCAAAAATCCCCTCAACTAGCTACTTTGGAATATACAGTATATTATTAACTTAGTAACCCTAATGAATTCAGATCACAAAAAACATATTCCTCTTATCTAACTATAATTTACATCTATTAAGCAACATCTCTCTAACCCTTCCTCTATTACCTTTTCCCATCCTCTAGTAGTCACTATTCTACTCTCTACTCCTGTAAGACCCATTTTTTAGTTTCCACATATGAGTAAGAAAATGTGATGTTTTCTGTACTGGGGTATTTTACTTAAAGTGATGTCAAGGAGAAAAATAAAGAGGCAAGAAATTTATGGGACACAGAAGTGGATGATTATCTGTTGATAATGTGTACGGTATATTCAACTGGACTGGTGTGAAATGTATTTACGTTGGGTAAATTCACTTTCTAAGTTGTAGTGATGTATAGTGATCGAATATATAAAATAAAATTAAGATAAAATATATAAAATTAAAAGAAATTATAAAATAAGTAAATAACTACTCTTAAAAAAAGTGATGTCTACCATACTTGTCCATGTTTATTGATTGAGAGTATTTCTTTCTGCTGTCTCAATAGAATTCCAATGTATATGTCAGTGTGTGTGTGTGTGTGTGTGTGTGTGTGTGTGTGTCTATTGCATTTTGATTATTCTTTTGTCTGTGATGGAAAATTAGGTAAATTTTATACTTTGACTATAGTGAATAGTGCTGCAATATTGGAGTGCAGATATATAGAAATACATATAGAAATCTCTCTATCTATATCTATCTATCTATCTATCTATCTTCTATCTATCTATCTATATCTATCAGTGACATAGTGATTTTCTTTCCTTTGGATATATGTCCTGTAATGGGATTGCTGGATCATATGGCTCATAAACCAGTGAAACATAAATAAAGAGACTAGAAATAAATTCACATGCCATCAACACATTTTTCACAAAGATATCAAAAATGTTGGGGGGAAATAATAGTCTATTCAATAAACGGTGTTGGGAAAATCCAAATGCAGAAGAAAGAAACCAGATCACTATCTCTTCTTATGTACAGAAATCAATTCGAAAGGATAAAATAATTACATGTAACACCTGAAACTACGAAATTACTGGAAGAAATTGTAGAGGAATCAGTTCAAGTTGACTGGGCAAGAAGTGTTGGGATAAGACATCAAAAGCACAGACAACACAAGCAAAACAGAGACAAGTGGGATCATACCAAACTAAAAACTTTTTATCTCCCACTCCCAAAAATCAACAGAATGAAGAGATAACATATACAGAATATTTGAAAAATATAAAAACAACAAGGGATTTATAAGTAGAATTTGCAAAGAACTGAATAAACTCTCAGAAAAAAAGCCAGTCTAAATAATTTGATTTAAAAAGAGTAAATCACCTGAATATACATTTCTCTAAAGAAGACATACGAATGGACAAGTACCTGAAATATTGCTTTACTTACTGATGTTCAAGGAAATGAGAAGCAATTATTATTTAACTACACCAGATTCTGGACTTTGTAAGGGAGATATATTTCCTATTTATAAAATCTTCCAGTGTCAAGATAGTACATGTAGAAAAAAAGCATAAATACTTTTAGATATTCAGTGTTTTATACTGCATAGCACTTAATATATTAATTTCATATGAGGTAAAAGCACTCAGTGTAAACTATATTTCCTCAGATTCTCTCAAAATTCACACACTTTCTAGGATTTGAATAGATTAACATAATGAAGTACAAAAGCATAGAAACTTCTGGATTAAAAATATGTAAACTAAAGACTAATATAAGTGGTCTGAAATTTCATCTCTGATAATTGTTATTTTAAAGTTATTTTACCAAGGGACTGGCAGTTGGCATAATGGCTATGTCACTGGACTCCCATGTAGTTGACCATGGTTTGAGTCCCAGACCTGGTAGCTTAACCTCACGCTGGCAAGTGTTTGTGCGTGCCCAAGATTCAGAGAGGAGAATGGAGGAGAAGGGATTGTGGTGTGGCCATCCCCCCTGAGGGGTTATTTCTCGCTTTCTGTCTCTCTCTTTCTGGCGAGCACATGTGCCCTATAGCAAAAACCTTGCCTAAAAAAGAAAAAGAAAAAAAAAGTTATTTTACTAAATAGGAGGAGAAAATATATTGGACTTTAAATGAAGGGCTACTTTAGATTCATGTACTGATTTATTATTGAACAATTAGACCAGTACTCTAAAAAGTAAATAATTAATATTTTTACTCTTATAATTTATAACATAATTTGCTTTTGACTAACTTCCTGACCGTCTCCTTCACATCTTTGTTCCTAAGACTGTAGATGAGAGGGTTAAGCATGGGGATGACCACTGTGTAAAAGACAGAGGCCACCTTCACCATAAGCCATGAACTTTTGGAGTTAGGAACACAGTAAAGAAAAAGGATGGTACCATGGAAAATGGTAATAGCAGTCAGGTGGGAGACACATGTGGAGAAAGCTTTCTGCCGTCCCCCAGCTGAAGGCATTTTCATGACAGTGACAAAAATGAAAATGTAGGAAGTTAGAATGATCATCAGGCTGCTTATTTCATTGAATGTGGCAGAGACTAAAATAATCTTCTGGCTAATGTAGGGGTCAGAGCAAGACACAGCAACAATGGCAGCATGCTCACAGACAAAGTTATTTATGAAGTTCGTCCCACAAAAGGTTAAGGTCAGCAAAAAGTGTGTGTATGTCAAAGAACAGATGATACTCCAAGTGTAAGACACACCCACCAACAAGGAGCAAAGCCTCTGAGACATGACCACTGTGTAGAGCAGAGGGTTACAAACAGCCACAAATCGGTCATAGGCCATCACTGCCAACATAAATGTTTCTGTCACCACAGATACACACGCAAAGAAGAACTGGGAGATACATCCTGTGAAGGAGATGGTTCTATCTTTCACAACTAAGTTTTCTAGGAGTTTTGGTGTCACTACTGTAGAGTAACAGAAATCAACAAAGGACAAGTGGCTAAGGAAAAAGTACATGGGGGTGTGCAGTTTGGGGTTCATCCTGATGATGACGATCATGCCCAAGTTCCCCAGCACCGTGACTGTGTAGATGGTCAGGAAGACCAGGAACAAGGGCACCTGGAGGTCCGGATATTCTGAGAAGCCCAAGAGGATGAAGGTGACTTCAGCACTCTGATTTTCTGGGATCCTATGAACATAATATGAAAGTTTATATAGAGAAATAAGAAGCAATATTTACAATTAAAAAAAAAAAAACAGGAAGGAGCACAATGCTTCTTTATTTACAGTATTGATGAAACTACTTGGTTTCCACCATTAGATTTTTTCAAGTTATCATTCACTCAAGTAACAGTTACACAGTAAATATAGTTTCTTTAATTAATGGAATAATAAAAAATAAAATTGGGTGTGGAACAATATTAAAAACAAAATTAAGGCAGGAAGAATAGTTGAAACAATACTATTACACTTAAATAATAAGACTATTATCCAGACAGCTGACTTCATGTGAAGAACTAGTCAAACACTTTACATCAATCTGGAATTAGGAAAAATAATTCTCTTAGAGGAAATGGATATCATAAATTTCTACAGTTTCTTCTCTACCTCGCCTTTTAAATTAAGGCACAATTTACTTGAATTTGTCAATAAATATAAACTGTAAATATCCTCTAAAATGGTGAATCTAACATGTATTTAATTTATGATTATTTTTGATATACTTCTACTAACTAAATAGCTCAACACATTCTGGAACTGTGATATAGTAATAAACCAATCCTTGGTACCAGCACATTGTGTAATGGCCACATCACTGGACTCCCATGCTGTCGACCATGGTTCAAGTCCTGGACCTAGCAGCTTAAACTCATGCTGGATGTGTGTGTGTGTGTGTGTGTGTGTGTGTGTGTGTGTGTGCCCAAGATCTCGAGAGGAGAATGGAGGAGGTTCATGCATGCCCAAGATCTCGAGAGGAGAATGGAGGAGAAGGGATTGCAGTGTGGCCACCCCCATGGGAGTTGATTTCTTGCTTTCTGTCTCTCTGTCTCTCTCTGTCTTTCTGACGAGCACACGCACCCTATAGCAAAAACTTCTCCAAAAAAAAGTAATATACCAGTTCTTTTTTATTCATATTTATATAGTCATATGCATATTATATTGTCTATTAAAATGTGATTACAACAAAATGTGTGCTGTTTCTGTACTGATAAAAGAGATGAATTAATATGGAAGAAAATCTCTTCATGTTCTTATGTGGCAAGTTTCAGAAGATAAGTCAACACTGAGCAATGACAGCTATTAAAGTCCTGGGTTACAAAAATAAATTTTGGACTGTAGCAACAATAATTCTGTCATTTTGCATCAAATAAAGATTTGCCAAGACTGAAAGAAGTAAGTTAACTTACCTAAATACAGGAACATTTGAGTGATTCATTTACAGAAGAATCTTGTCCAAAGATTAAAGTACTCCAAGAATACTCCTAGTTATTATTTAACTAATAGAGAGGGATCTGTAAATAGTAGTAGGAGTCCACAGTTGATTTTATTAAATATGTCGTATGTTATCTTTCTTTACAACCTGTTAAGAAAGCTTCAAGATTACGGAGACAAGATTCTGCCTAAAAGTCAAATCCTGGCACCACACTGATCACTAATGTATGCATAAGCCCGGACACTAGGGAATAGCACTGAAGCATGATTGCTTTGGATGCTACAATTTGAGCAATTAGCTGGAACACTATCCCATGTGGTATCTAATTGCATATAGTTTTTCTAAAATCCAGAAATATTTGTACTATTAATTTTACCCAATTATTTTTAATATTGGCTATATCTTGACTTTATATGAGTATCAAATAAAGAAATGTGAAAATAAAAAGAATTACCTATAAAACAATTAGCCCCGTCATTATTAATCCATGTGAAATTTATTTTTTACTTATTTTCCCATGAAGATACATTTATGCTAGTATTTGGTAAATATAGTGCTGGCTAAACAATGCTATTAATACATTATTTTTGTTTGTTAGTTAGCAATGTATTGTAAACATTTTTTATTTATACTATTGTTTTTTTGTAACAGATAAAAATTGATAGTATTTCACAAATAGCTGAAGGATATTTAGGTGTTTATATTAACTAATGAATTTACAAAAATTGGCATTATATGGAACTAAAATAATTTAGTTTATGGAAAATGTCAGTTTATAGAAATGATACATTCATTAATTTGAGTAACTCAATCCATAAGGACTTTAAAGATGATTTATTTAAAAAGTCAGTGTCAGGGCCAACAGGTAGTGTGGTGGTTAAAGGTAATAGATGCCCACATGGCTGACCACAGTTCAAGTCCTAGACCTGGCAGTTTGCTTTCTCACTTTATCTCCCTCTCTCTCTCTCCTCTCTCTGTACTGGGAGTTCATATGCGCTATAACAAATTAAAATAACAATAATAATAAATAAAATTAAAATAATCAAAAAATATTTAAAATAGAAAGTCAGTGTCTTGGCATAATAAGAGCTTATTTCTCCACATTACAATATCCAATGTATGTTCCTGAACATTTGGCAGCTGTGCTCCTTGTAGCAATGCAGAGAGCCAGGTTGCTTTCAACTGGTGGCGCACCGTCAACGTTGTGCATCTGAGGTAACAGTTCTATTTCATTTTACTGTATTTCTTATTGCAAAAGATGTGTGCACTCACTAGAGAGAGAAGAGTGAAAGAGAGAGAGAGATCAACCCCCTAAGTGGAGTATGATCCTGCTGCAATTTCTTAACCGGATAGATTTGGGGTACATAGGGACCTGTGCCCAGAATGTTATTATGTACACCAGAGATGGGATTGAAACTGCTTTTGGCCATATGGAATCTATTTCTTTGCACACAGTGTTTAACCACTGCACTATGGGGCTGGCCATGTTGTTCCATTTTGTAAATGGCAAACAGTCAAGAATGTAATGACTATAAAAATGTCTTGAGAAAAGTTCATCTCATTAAGAATAACTTCAAATGGTACCCAGGAAATGAAGGGAAAAAGAGAGACTCACAAATATTATAATAAATACACCTAAAGAGCAGCAGATAAAATGAAAACAAAGCAATATATTATAGATCTATGTTTGTCTGGGATATTGGCCTGTAGTTATCTTTTTCTGTGCTGTCATTGTCTGACTTTGTCACTGGTATAGTACTGGTCTCGTAAAATAAGTCTCAAATGTTCCCTTTTAGGTTTCTGGTAGAGTTAAGGAAGGATTGGTGTTAATGCTTCTCTGAGTTTTGGGTAGGATTCACTAGTTAAGTCATCTGGTCCCAGACTTTTTGTAGTTGGGAAGTTTTGATTAATAATTTAATCTCATTATTAGTTTTTGGTTTACTCAGATTTTTTTTTATTATTTCTATTTTTAAAATTGCTGCATAGTGGGGACCAGCAGTTAGCATAATGGCTATGTCGCTGGACTCCCACGTAGTCGACTGCAGTTCGTGTCCCGGACTGGGTGACTTAAAACTCACGCCAGGAGCCTGTGCGTGCATGCCCAAGATCCTGAAAGGAGAACGGAGGAGAAGGGATTGCGGCATGACCATCCCCCCTGGGGGTGATTTCTTGCTTTCCGTCTCTATGTCTCTCTCTGTCTGTCTGGCAACTACAAGCGCCCTATAGCAAAAACCTCTCCAAAAAAAGAAAAGAAAGAAAAAAGAAAAGAAAACTAGAGAGACAAAGAGAAAAAAGATAACAAAACAACCTATAATATGGCTAACAAACTGTCAGGAATAAATCTTCAAAAATCAATAATAATAATAATGTTTAATGTTATTGGATTAAATCTTCAATTAGAAGACATAGACTGACTGAATAGATTCCTTTTAAAAAAAATTAAAAAGAGCTGGGGCCAGCAGTTGGCGTAATGGTTTTGTCGCTGGACTCCCATGTAGTAGACCATGGTTCAAGTCCCGGTGGCTTAAACTCACTTCGGGCACCTATGCGTGCGTGCCCAAGATCCCGAGAGGAGAATGGAGGAGAAGGGATTGTCTCATGGCCACCCCCCCTCAGGGGGGGTTTCCCGCTTTC
>NW_006160077.1:730954-742667 GCF_000334495.1 Tupaia belangeri chinensis | reverse complement strand
GCGCACCCCCATTAGAAAAAACCCCCCCAAAAAAAAAAAAAATTTAAAAAAGAGAGCTGTCTATATGTTGGTTACAAGAAATTCACCTCATAGACAAAATGACAAATGTAGACTTGCAGTGAAGGGCTGGAAAAAGATATTTCAAAAGATGGGAATCAAAAGGAGGCTGGAGTTCCAATACTGATATCAGACAGAAAATACTTTTAAGAAGAGACAAAGAAAGTCACTATAGAGTACTAAAAGGGCTAATTCACTTAAGAAGATATAACACTTATAAATGTCTATGCACCCAACATGAAACCACCCAATACGGAAAGGACTGCTAGATATAAAGGGAGAGATAGACTGCAACACACTAATTGGAGATCTCAACTTCCCGCTGTCTCCTTTGGACAGATCATTTAGGCAAAAATAAGCAAAGAGATACATGATCTAAACAATATCATAAACAAAATAATCTTAACAGATACCTATAGAACTTCCCACCAAAAAATAACAACATATGTTTTTTTCTCACTCTTGTGTGGTGTGTTTTTGAAGATAGACCACATAAATAGAGCAGAAAATAAACCTCACAAATTCAAAAATAGAGAAACAATACCCAGCATCTTTTCCAACCACAATGGAATTAAAATTAACTGTGTGAGAAATAGTAAATACACAAATACATGGAAACTAAACAACCTTCTCCTGAATGACTTTGCAATCACTGAAGAAATTAAGATTGAAATAAAAATATTAAATTAAAACAATGATAAATGGCACATGAGTTTTTATAACTTATGGGACACAGTGAGGAGTCACACCACAGAGTGCGCGGGAATGGGGTCGGGCTGAGCCGCCGGCTGGCCCAGGGCAACGCTGCCACCGATGGAGGGGCCCCGAGAAGGTGATGCTGGAGGGGCCTCGAGAAGGTGCTGTGCTTCCTAGCGGAGCATCGGGGCCAGGCCAGCAGGCCAAGCTGGTGTAGCACTTCAGGTACGACCTGCGGCAAGCCTAAGCAGCGCCCTCTTTTTTTTTTTTTTTTTTTTGAGGTTTTTGCTTTAGGGCACCTGCGCTCGCTCGCCAGACAGACAGAGAGAGACATAGAGACAGAAAGCGAGAAATCACCCCCCAGGGGGGATGGTCACGCCGCAATCCCTTCTCCTCCATTCTCCTCTCGGGATCTTGGGCATGCATGCACACGCGCTGGGCATGAGTTTAAGCCACCAGGTCTGGGACTCCAACCTTGGTCAACTACATGGGAGTCTAGCGACATAGCCATTATGGTAACTGCTGGTACCACGCGCCCGCGTCCTCTTCAAGGAGCTGGTCAACGGTGGCCACGGTGTGCACTGACCCTGCAACAGCGCTAAGTACGTGCGTGCACCTCAAGAGGCAGTTCTGCGTGGAGCCGCCCAGGGCCGCAACCCCTGGGGAGCCTGCGGAGCCCAAGGCCCTAGAAGGCCCAGCAGGGCCCAGGGAGGGCGGCTTGCGCCTTGCGGCCACTGTCCTGGAGCCGGCCTGCGATGGGGACCCGCCAGTGCCCTCGCCTAGGCCACCCCCGAGCGGCGGGGCCCAGAGAAAGGACTCGCAGCGCGAGGGCCGCCCACAGCTGGAGTCCACCGTGCGGTGTCGCAGAGGCCGAATGGGTCAGCGACCCTCAGGACGCCAGCACCCTTACGTCTGCCCACCAGACCTGGGGGCCGGCGTTTTCCCCCAGCTGAAGAGGAGCGTGTGCGAGGGGGGGCGGCAGCCAGTTGGTGACCTCATCATCCGCCAAGGAGGAGAGCAGCAGTGGCAGCGGCTTGGTGACGCTCGACTCTTTGGAGCACACCTGGATGCGCTCGGTCTCCAACGGCAAGTGGGACAGCCTGGAAGGGCTACTCACTTGCGAGCCTGGCCTGCTGGCCAAGCGGGACTTCACAGGATTCACCTACCTGCACTGGGCCACCAAGCACAGCAGGCAGGAGCTCCTGGCCATGCTGGTCAACTTCACCAGCAAGCACCAGCTGCCAGGGAAGCCGGTGATGAAGTTGGCTCAGACCCAAGTCCATAATCCTATAGTTTTAAAAGTTATCTAAATGCCCCCAAATTTTTATCTCCCTGTGCTATGCCTCCTACCTCAAGACTCATACATCTATTTGTCTAGATCACACTTTCCTGTCAAATAAACATCTCAGATTCAGAAGTCTAACAAAGAATTCCACAGCCCTTCATGTCCTTTACTTCCACACCATCTCCATGCCTGCAGCCTTCCTCTGCTCAAGGGATAGCAATTCCATCAGTGAGATTTTAGTCCAAATACTTTTAAGTCACTCTACTATGGCATGGATATTGGTACTCATTTTTTT
Source organism: Tupaia belangeri chinensis (assembly GCF_000334495.1). Classification (NCBI taxonomy): domain Eukaryota; kingdom Metazoa; phylum Chordata; class Mammalia; order Scandentia; family Tupaiidae; genus Tupaia; species Tupaia belangeri. The sequence goes on along the minus strand of NW_006160077.1, from coordinate 740,334 downwards.
TTTTTTTGAGAGTTTTTTGCTATAGGGCACTTGCCAGAAAGACAGAGAGAGACAGAGAGACAGAAAGCAAGAAATTAGCCCCAGGGGCGGATGGCCTTGCTGCAATCCCTTCTCCTCCATTCTCCTCTCTGGATCGTGGGCATGCACACCCACGCGCCCAGCACGAGTTTAAGCCACCAGGTCTGGGACTCAAACTGTGGTCGACTATGTGGGAGTTCAGTGAAATAGCCATTATGCTACCTGCTGGTCTTGGATATTTGTACTCTTACAAAATCTGTATGTTTTCATTTAAACCCCAACGTAATGATATTGAGATATGGGGCTTTGGGAGCTGAGTAGATGATAAGGAACTTGCTATCATGATAGGGGTTAGGATTCTATAAAAGGACTTGAGGGAGTGAGTTTACTCTCTTCTCCCTTCTGTTATGAAAAGACACAAGCTTCAACCCTCCTACCATGTGTAGACAGATTTATAAGGAAAAGGACCTCACCAAACACCGAATCTGCTGGCTGTTTGAATTTACTGGCCTCCTCCAAAACCATGAGAAATATATTTATATTGTTGACAAATCACAGTCTTTGGTATTTTGTTATAGCAGTGGGAACAGAACTGGCCATTCCCCCAGTCTTTACTGTTCTCTCTCCTACACCACATCCTTTCTGAGATGAAATTATGCTTGTTCTATCTTCAAAATATATCCAGAAACAAACATTTCTTACAAATTTCTGTAACACTATCCTAGTTTCTCTAGCAAGTTTAATTTTCACCTAGATCACTGAAATTTACTTCCTAACTTATTCTCCTGCTTCTGCTTTGACCCCCTCAACACCACTTCACCCCAACAGAACCCTACCCTGAGGGATCTTATTGGTAGGTCAACTCTTATGTTTCCTCTGACCAAAATTCTTCAGTGGTACTTTATTACATCCTCATATAGAATGAAGTTCAGTGGGCCAGCAAGTGGCAAGGTTAAGGTGCTGGACTTCCATGTGGCCAACTGTGGTTTGACCTGGAGCTTGCTTTGTCATTTTATCTCTCTCTTTTCTCTCCGTCTCTTTACAGCAAGAGCACATGCCTATAAGAAATTTTAAAAATAGTAATAATGATGATAATGAAATTATTTTTTTAAATGAAGTTCATCTCTTTTCCCAAAAGAATCATCTGCTAGTCTCTAGAATTGTGCCTTGCTGGACAGCTTACTGTTCCTCAGTTTCAGTAGACCCTCCCCTTCATGTGGATGCATACGGCTGCTGTCTCCCTCATAGTCTTGTAGGATTTGTTCTAACATGGTTCTCAAAAAAGCCTACCTTCAACAGCTATATAAAATCCAAATGCTCCCCAGATTAAGAATTTCCCTTATCATGTTGCATTTTTCATATCTAGTATATATAAACTTGTAATAAAACATGCTATCTACTTATTTGTTGATCTATTATTTATTTCCTTCTACCCTGACAAGAATCTAAGATCATGAGTATAGGAACTTTTATTTGTTCTGTTTTCTGTTTTATCTTAAGAACCTAGAATACATCTACATACAGTAGTTTCTCAATAGCTATTTATGAAAGGAATGAGCAAATGTCTAAAATCTGTAGAACCAAATTGTGGGAAAACTTGTATACTCAGATTGTTGATCATGTCTGGTGAAAGTAAATCAAACTAAATTAATCTACACTAAACTTCAAGTCTCAAACCATTTTGAGAACGTTTCAAAATATTTTCAAAATATTTCATTGTTTATAAATTACTGTAAATCATATGCATAAGTTTAAACATTTAAATATCTTGGTTAGGGACCAGCAGTTTGCATAATGGCTTGTTGCTAAACTCCCATGTAGTCAACTGCGGTTCGAGTCCCGGACCCAGCAGCTTAAACTCACACAGGGCACGTGTGTATGCGTGCCCAAGATCCCAAGAGGAGAATGGAAGAGAAGGGATTGTGGTGTGGTCATCCCCCCAGGGGGTGATTTCTCGCTTTCTGTCTCTCTCTCTCTCTTTGTCTTTCTGGTGAGCGCATGTGCTCTATACCCCTCCCCACCCCCCCAAAAAAAAATCTTGGTTATACAATAAATTTGAAAAATTGACCATGACATAAAATGATAACTTTATTGCCATATTTTTAGAAAAATGGTTTAGAATACAGCATCAAGTACTAAGGTTGGAAACTATTCCACTTACCAAAAAGCTTCCTAAGCTTTTTTTGCTCTTATCAATTTAATAAAGTCTTTCAAAATATCAGTACAAAAAGTATTTGTTCCCCCATGAATAGGCATAGTTTCTATTTTGCATTTGTATTTAGCCCTTTTTTTGAGCTCCTTTCTATCTGCCTTGGGTTTGGAAGGTGTTGGGATGAATGAAAAGTCACTTTCCCACACTCCCAACATCTATGATCCATAGGTTTCTGTGACTTGTGTCCCATTTATTTGTGCCAAGATAGTTACTCTCTAAGACATTTCTCACCAGCAAGAAGTTAGGTTTGGATATGTGTGTGTCGGATGAGATACAGTGAAATAGTGAAATCAAAATTCATGGGACAGAAGGCATTTCACTTATTACTCACGGGCCTCAAAACAGTTATGCATACCCACATGAAGTTGATGATAAGTCCAGATGCAGCAGGAACATCAACCAATGGCTGAGGAGCATGTAAGAGAGGACCTAAAGTAGTAGAACTGATTTACATGATTCTGACATTGACCATTGAGGGTTTTTTTAATTTTTTTTTTAAGAAAGATTTTTGCTATAGGGCCTGTATGCTCACCAGAAAGAGACAGAGACAGAAAGCGAGAAATCATCTCCCAGGGGGGATGACCACACCACAACTGGGGAGGATGGTCATACCACAATCCCTTGTCCTCCATTCTCTCAGGATCTTGGGCACACAAGAATTCATGCATGGCATGAGTTTAAGCCACCCAGTCCAGGACTTGAACCGTAGTCGACTATGTGGGAGCCCAGCCACGTAGCCATTACGCCATTTGCAAGTTCCAAGTTTTTCCTTTTCTTTAATGAGAGATTTTTGCTTTAGGGTGCCTATGCTTACCAGAGAGAAAGAGAGAAATCACCTCCCAGGGAAAATGGCCACACCACAATCCCTTCTCCTCTACTCTACTCTCAGGATTTTGGGCTCCCACACACATGTACCTGGAATGAGTTGTAAACTGCCAAGTCTAGGACTGAAACCACAATCAACTAAATAGGACACATCACAAACAACCTGGACCAAAGTATTGTAGTATGACTGGGTTTTAAACCATTTCTGTCAAGCCTAAAAATGAATGCCAAGACAGCAACTTCATTAAACAAATTTATGACAAGAAGAAATCAAAGTTGTTACTATTTTGAAAATATCATTTCTTAAGAAATTGTAAATCATTTAAATAAACTTTTCTAGCTAGAGAAAAATGTTTAGATCACAATAACATATAATACAATGAGCTCACATAAAGATCCTGTGTGGGAAATGTAACCTAGAGATAAGATGTGACTCAAGTTCCTTCCAGGTCATAGGTTCTAGTTACTGTAAGAAAATGGCCTTCTGCAATTATGGTACAGATCACAGTGCAAGAGTAAATAACTGAATGATCAGGATTGTGACCTCGAGTTCAGCTTCTGCAGCAGCACCTTTGTCTGGCCTTGGGGATATTCTTGCCCAAGAGAATACCCTATTATTAAAGCAGTTGGCTGGGAATTCATTGGATTCAAGATCAGCCCTTCTGTCAATGGAGAACCAGCCTCAGGGGAGGTAACCAGAATAATGCAAGTCCGTGCTGTCACAGGTGCTCAACTGGGTACTCCATTCCCTTAGCCTGGGTCAGTCATGCAGAGCAGAATGTATGCTCATGATGTATCTCTTAGAAGCTGAACAAAAATGTTCTACTTTCATCTAAAAATACACTCAACCATAATTCATGAAGGAACAGGGAATACTTTGGAAAAGGCTCTGACTACTTCTTTTAAAAATTGTTGTTAATAGAAGAGAATATAAATCCTTTGATAAACCAAATAAGTTAGATTATTAAGACTTCTGCTTTAAACATTTCAAGATATAAACAAGCAAAAAGAAGCCTATACATTTTCAGTGAAGATAAACCCAATTTATCTTTTGAATATTTCTGATTCAAGGTTCTTCAAACCCATGAAAATAGAACCAGCAGATATGGAGGGCTGATTAACCTGTAAGTACATATACACAAACATGCAACATTTTTCACTACAGCATTGCTAAAATTGCAGAAAATTGAAATAATGTAAATATCTACATACTGACATTCAGCTCTATCAATGACAAATTGTTCATTAAAATATGAAGTATAATATATATGTATATGTGTTGTGATCTATGGTTGCATAATTGCATTACTGAATTGCATGTACAAGTTCACTTTCTCTAAGTACAAATGCCTACCTGAAAGAATAAACCATCACGAGTAACTTATACATGTAAAGCACGTTCCAAATATCAAAATTAGAATTTGGTGTACGTGATTCAGGGCCTTTGTTCTCTGTTCTATACCATACAGTCTTCCTAATTCCCACCTCTGGGACTTTCTTTATCTGTTCCATCTGCTAGGAATAGCCCCCACTCTTCTTTTTTCTTAGCCACAGTGTAGCTTTAAGGTTTAAATATTTTTTTCTCTCATTTTCTCAGTTCATAGTTATTTTACTGCCATTATTTAAAGTTTATTAATCCTTTCCCTTATTTAAGGAAATGGGACACACCTGACAAGGTTTTGGAATATTTGTCTCTTTAAATAATTGGGAAATATAAGGGAGGGGTTTCACAAAGAAATAAGAAAGACATTCGTTATAATTGTCCTTGTGTTGACTAGACCTTACCTACACTTGGTGAAAGAAAGTAATTACACAGAGAAAGCTGATACTGTGATTCATCCATCACTGGACTGACTGGAGTTCAAGGTAATATGAAGTTCGTAATTTTGGCTGAGGATTATCTAAGCATTCAAGTGGTAAAACAAAAACAAAAACAAAACAACAAATACCCGGCCAGATTAAATGGCCTCATTGAGCCTGGTTGACTGAGAAATCACAGCCAGACCATGAGGACCAATTTGCTGTCACACCTGGAGGCTGGGGTGGCTCTACTACCTATGTCCACCCAGCTCTTTGCAGTTTTCTTCCAACTGACGAAATGTCTTGGCTTGTTTTGGTGCTCAATATGTGCTTATCATTCTATTAGGGATTTTGAGAAAGGCATAAGAAGTATATTTCCCTGTGGAAAAAAGAAAAATGAGTTATAAACATGAAATAATGACATGGCAAAAACAATATTTTATGAGAAGGTGGAATAAGTACTTTGGGTGGTAAAGGTTATGACAGCCATTGAGAAGAAAAGGTTGATACAGGTCATGGTAAAGGCAATAGGCAAAGCTAGAGCTGATAGACATAAAGACATAACCAGGAAACCAATTTAAATGTGTGAATTCCGTTTTCTCAATCTTTATGAATGTTGCCTTTTTTAACCTTTACAGCAGGGGTCAGGAGGCAGAGGTATTGCAGGGGTGAGTGGGGGAGCTAAAAGGCATAGCAGGTAGTAGTCTACGTTTTGGAGTTAATCACATGCCTGCAAAGAAACTATAAAAAAGTTGGACAATTTTTAATTTTCTTTCTTCGTTTTTATAAATTCTGCTATTGGTCATGTGCACTCACTGGACAGAAACAGAGAGAGAGACTAAGTGAGAAAGCAACCCCTGGGGGCTGGCCCCACCACACCTTAATCCTTTCCCTGTTTTTCCCTCTTTGGGGCATGCGTGACTAGGCATCAATTGTGTTTTTCAAACTCCCAGGTCTGGAACTTGAACTGTGCAGTTGGCCATGTGGGATCCAGCTACCCTCATCACCACACCACTGTGCTGCTGCAGAATTGAGGCTTGAGTAGGTTGAGATTACAAAGTCAGTAGTAGCCTGGCTGAGGTTTACAAGTCCCTTTGCTGTGCTTTAATCAAGGGCTATTTCGTGAGGACAAAAAGACAGGTGTGGAAAGAAATGGAGTTTTCTTGCTCTATGTGGCTGGGACTGACAATGGAATAAATAAAGTGGAGAGATAGAAATTAATTCCAATAAATAATGGAGAGGGACCTGGTGATAGGAGTTGAATATTAGGTGGGAAAGTTCAACTTTTTTCTGTATCAAAAGGGAGTTGCTCTAAGTTTGAAATCTCAGGTAGACAGGGCTTAGATATTACCTAGAGCTGCAGTTTTCAATTCTTTATACATGAAATGAGCCACCTAATTAGGATTAGATGAGGTAATCAGGAAGAAGCCTCTATGATTGGATCCTGGAGATTTATAAGGTGGAAAGAGAATGGCACTCAGACATGGCACATCTCACCATGTGGTGTCCTGTGCCCCCTCAAGACTCTGCAGAGAGTCCCCAGCAGCAAGAAGACCCTCAGCAGGTGTGTCTTCTTGACCTTGGACCTCCAAGTTCATGAGCTGAGCAAACTTCTATTCTTTATAAATTACTTAGTGCGGTATTCAGTCATTAGGGTTAGAAATAGGATAAACCACTATTCTTATACTGCGAGTGAGGAACCTGAGGCTCATAAATGCCAACAGCATGCCCAAACCACAGCAATAGAAACAAACTAGAATCCTAATTCTCATTCCTGACTGTATAGTCAGAGCTCCTTATACTTCACAAGGGCTACTCCAAGAAAGATCTCTGTTATTGGACTAAGAGAGAGAGAAGATGAGATTAAATAACACAGGATGCTTCCAGTCTCCTGTTGCTATTCTGCACTTTGTGTAAGGGGTGGAAATCGTGTGAGTGATTACACAGCAGGAGTGACCTTCTAGAAGTCTCAGAGAGGTATAATTCAAATATCATTGTAAAGCACTACTCTGCAAAATTCCTAAATGTGGAAGCCAGACTTTCTTTATGAGTCTTCTGTAATAGGAAGCAGGTTCTCATTAAAACATTTCCTATTGGTTGCAGTAGAAATTTTTCTGAAACACCACATAATCTATTCTTTGCTCCAATGGCAGAGTAGAGTAGATAAAAATTTGAGCTATAATATCAAAAGCACCATGGCATGATAGTTATATAATACAGTGCAAGCTGTTTAAATTTCAAGGGCATCAGTTTTTTTCTTTGCAATAAAAATAGTAAAGGTACTGCATGCGATATCATGAAGTTTAACTAAGGTAAAATGCATCTGCCATATCTGCAACAGTGACCCAAGATATAGTCAACCTAAAAGTTAATGAATTAGGTGTTGTTATGATTTTTTTTAGATATTTTCCTGTACACAGGACATAATGCAGCATGGGCGTATGAAAGTGATAAGGAAAGGGAAAGAAGAGAAAGCCCCCTCCAGGCTCTGGTCAAGGCCCAATCCCATTTTTCCAATCCTTCATCCTCTCAGAGCTCAGGCTATTGAATGCATGCCCAGTGTGTTTTCATATGTCCTCCATAAGCCAAAGAGAAAGAGAGAGAATGCACCCCTAACATGGTCTTATTGCCATGATCTACCTCCAACTTCAGCCAGCCCCAGACCATGGGAATACATATGTCCAGCATAATCAGGGAGGCCTCCAGATGTAAATCTGAGACCTTCCCATGTGGGTAAGCCTTTCAAAGTGTCATGTTTTACCACTTTGCTACCATCTGTCTCCTTGCTGTGATCAAAATTACAACAAGGAATTCTATGATCTATTTATGAGAGGATACTGTAACAATGACTTGGATTGATTCCTTTGAGTCATTATATTATACATTTGGACCTTTGCTACACCATCAGCATTTGTAATCTTCATCACTGAATGATATTAGTCAAGGACTATATAATGATTAGTGTTAGGCAGATGTTGACATTTAGAAAAAAAGCAAGAGAATGACCATATTATTTGAAAATAGAGCTCAGAAGGAGTAACTCCATTTAAATGATAGTTTTTAAGATAAAACGGGTTAATAACTATAATATATTTAGCAGAATCATAGGTAAATAATGAACTCCCAGTATAATTATAAGAGAAGCAATATTGATATTTGGGAACATTGATTCGAATCTCAGAAAATATTGTGCACATTTCTGGCTTCACCATTCACTGTCTATGCAAACTTGATTACATTTCCTAAACTCCATAACAGTGAGTTTTATTTTTGTTTGTTTTTGTTTTTCCTATGTAATATAAAGTTACTTGTAGAGTTATTCCAGTGTCTGGAATGAGGTAGGTGCTCCAAAAAGTTGGCTATTAAAAATAACAATTAAAGAGGCCAGCAGGTGGCGAGGTGATTAAAGCACTGTGCTCCAACATGACTGACAGTAGATTGAGTCCTGGACCTAGTGGCTTGCTTTCCCATTATCTCTCTCTCTTTCTCACTCTCTCTCTATCCCTCTGGTGAATACATGTGCCCTGTAGCAAAATTAACAACAATAATAATGATAATAATAATAATAATTAAATAAATAATTCTTTTAAAATTAATTATAAATGGAGGAGAAGGATAAAGAGAAATTAATTCCTATGAAAGAATTACTTATAAAGAGGGGAGAAGAGACATGAGGTGAACTAGCATTAATGAAGTATCTGAATTTTAAACTCTTTATTTAGTACAGTCTTTTTTAGAGAGATTTTTGCTTTAGGGCACATGTGCTTGCCAGAGAAAGCAAGAAACCACCCCCTAAGGGGCAACGGCCATGCTGCAATTCCTTCTCCTCCATTCTCTCAGGGTTTGGGAGGCACGTGCACACAAGCCAAGTGTGAGTTTCAAGCCGACGGGTCAGGGAATCAAACCATGGTAGAATACATGGAAGTCCAGGAAGATAATCATTATGCCACCTGCTGGTCCCTACTTAGTAGGTTCTTAAAAGTTAAGTATTTGGGGGGAACCAGCACTTAGCGTAATGGCTATGTTGCTGGACTCCCACGTAGTCGACTGCAGTTCGCGTCCAGACCCAGTGGCTTAGAACTCACGCCGGGTGCATGTGCGTGTGTGCCCAAGATCCCGAGAGGAGAATGGAGGAGAAGGGATTGTGGCGTGACCATCCCCCCTGGGGGGTGATTTCTTGCTTTCTGTCTCTATGTCTCTCTCTGTCTGTCTGGCGAGCGCACGCACCCTATAGCGAAAACCTCTCCAAAAAAAAAAAAGTTAAGTATTTGGAGGGTGAGTAAATGTATAATTATGAACAAGGTCCCCAAGATTTTGGAAATACAAGAGGTCTAATAATAATAATCACTAAATAAAACTTCATATTTTCTTTCTAGGTTTCCCAACTTTCAGCTGGAACTCATGTCAATACCTGATAAATGGAAAACAAAAACAATGTGACAGAATTCATCCTTTTGGGTATTACAGAGAACCCAGAGCTGAGGAAAATATTTTCTGCTGTGTTTCTAATCATGTATGTTGCTAC
>NW_006160077.1:725364-730926 GCF_000334495.1 Tupaia belangeri chinensis | reverse complement strand
CATCATGAGCCCTCGGGTGTGCTGCCTGATGGTGGGAGGGGCTTGGGTGGGGGGATCCCTGCATGCCACAGTACAGCTTCTCTTCATGTACCAAATACCTTTCTGTGGCCCCAATGTCATTGATCACTTTATATGTGATTTGTTTCCATTGTTGAAACTTGCCTGCATGGACACCCACACCCTGGGTCTCTTAGTCATCCTCAACAGTGGGGTGATGTGTATAGCTATCTTCCTTATCCTAATTGCTTCATATATAGTTATCTTTTGTTCCTTGAAATCTTACAGCTCTGAAGGGCAATACAAAGCCCTCTCCACCTGTGGCTCCCACCTCACAGTGGTCATGTTGTTTTTTGTGCCATGTATTTTCTTGTATGTGAGGCCTGTGGCTACCTACCCCATAGACAAGGCTATGGCTGTGTCTGGTACAATTGTTCCACCCATGTTAAATCCCTTGATCTACACTTTGAGGAATGCAGAGGTGAAAAATGCCATGAAAAAACTATGGCTGAAACAAAAGATTGTGGTTGGCATGTAACAGTCTTCCTAATAATATGATTTATTTTCCATCCGAAGTTGTTTTTTTCAGAAATGTGTTAGAAATTATAAAGTCCATTCTCCACCGGCAGTCAATGGGTCCTTCAAAAATATTAATCTGCTTTATGATCTGAGTAGCTATAATGTGAAGATTATGATACTTTCACACGGTTACCCTTCCTTAGTTCAAACTTCCTTGGTTTCTTAATCTCTTAGAACTTTTTGATTTGTCTTAGAAATTCCTTTTCATCTTGCCAATGCTTCCATTTCTCTCAACACTTTTTTAAAAAAATAATTATTTAATTGTATTGATTATTATTATTTTTAATTTGTTATAGGGCACATGTGTTCACCAGAGAGAGAGAGAGAACACAAGTCAGTCACTAGGTCTTGGACTTGAACTTTGGTCAGTCAAGAAGTCCACTTCCTTAACCACCATATCATCTGCCAGCCACACCAAACATTTATTGAGTCCCTTATCTTCACATGCATCAGTCCCATTGTGGTTTTTTTCCATTTGTCCCAGAGCAATGAAAGTCTTTTCTCACTTCCATGTCGGTTCATCTATCTCTCTGAAAATGAGTCCCCTTCCTTCTATTAAGGCTGTTCTTCTGATTCTCTCTCTCTCTCTCTCTCTCTCACTCTCTCTCTCTCTTTTTTTTTTTGGTAGAAGTTTTTGCCTTAGGGAATGTGTGCTCACCAGGGTGAGAGAGAATCAGAGAGAGAGAGAGAGAAAGAGTGAGAGGCAAAGTGAGAAATCACTCCCCAAGGGGGATGGCCATTCCTTCTCCTCCTAACATCTTGGGCCCGCACACATATGCATCCAGTGGCATGAGTTTCAAGCCAATGTGTCTGCAACTCAAACTGTGGCTTACAGTGTGGGAGTCTAGCAATGTAACCTCTAGGCCATCTGCTAACCTCCCTCTGTTTCTCTTTAACTTTTGGTCCTAAGTCTTAACCTATGACCAGATTAAGTATAATTTCCTGAGAAGCCTTCCTCCATTACTCTATTCAAAATTCTTCCTCTACTGCCATTATTCTTTATTTCCAACATTTTCATTTTCTTCATACCGATGATCAAAAGTACAATTATTTCTGTATAATTATGAATTAACTTACCTTATTTTCTATCTCCTTCTCAAGACTGAGTGTTCTATAAGTAAGAAAAGCACATTAATTTATCACTACTATAACCAGTAACTAATTTTTTAAATAATTTTTTTATTTTTATTTATTCATTCATTTATTTCTTAATTTGACCAGAGAGAGACAGAGGTTGGGAGTGAGAGAGAGAGAAAGTGAGAAAGAGAGCCACCAGATTCAGGACTTGAACCCTGGTTGGCCATGTGGGAGTGTCCAGCACCTTAACCACCATACCACCTGCTGGTCCCAGTAATTTTAAAAATTATATATTTATTTTTTGCGGTCACTGTGTATCATTACACCATACCAAATGAATTTTCCCATTCTGAATACACTACATATTGGTTGAGTCAAAGACATTGCCATATAAATTATAATCAATAGATTTCTTTCCATTTTGGGTCTCTTAGATGTTTTGCTTTTTTCTTCTTTTTCATGATTCCCTCTTCATCACTCTCTCCCATTTCTCACCCTTCTCCCATACTGCCTCCAGTATCATCATTTCTCTCCATGCTTTTGTAAGTTCCAATCACTCAGCTTCTGCCATCCAGTGCTGATATTTGTTATATATTGATTGGGGACATACAGTGCCTCTCTTTCATAGTCTGGCTTGCTACTCTTGGCAGTAAAACTTCCATATTTGCCTATTTTCTATCAAATGCAAAGACTCATTTTTTAATGACTGGGTAGTATTCCATAGTGTTTATGTTCCACCCTTTTTCAATCCATTCAACAGTTCATAGACATTTGGGTTGATTCCATGTCTTAGCAATTGTGAAAAAGGCTACAATAAACATGGATGTCAAGTGTTTTTCTGACTGAGCATTTTCCTGTTGCTTGGGTAGACACCTAGAAATGGAATTGCTGGGTAATATAGTGGTTCTATTTATATGTTTTTGAGTAACCTTTATATTGTTCTCCACAGTGACTGTGCTAATTTCCATTCCCACCAACAGTGTAGGAGAGTTGCCTTTTTACCACAGCCTTGCTAACACTTATCTTACATTCATTTTTTAATTTTAGCCATTCCGACTGGGATTAAGTGGTATCTCATCTGGTTTTGATTTTAAAAGATTCTGCACAACAAAAGAGACAATAATTAGAATAAATCAGCAATCTTTGAAATGGGAGAGCATATTTACAAATTGTGCCTCAGGTAAGGGACTGATAACCAGGATATAGAGGAAACTCAATCAGAATATCTGAAAAAAAAATTCTCAACCCAATTAAAAATGGATAAATGAACTGAACAGATAACACTCTAAGGATGGCATACAAGTAGCCAGAAAGCATACAAAAAAAGAAATGCTCAACATCTCTTATAATAAGGGAGATGCAAATGATAACCACAATTTGTAACCATTAAAAAAAAATCTTATTTCTTTTTTTTTTTTTTTTTGGGGGGGGAGAGATTTTCACTGTAGGGCGCGTGTGCTCGCCAGACAGACAGAGAGAGACATAGAGGCAGAAAGCGAGAAATCACCCCCCAGGGGGGATGGTCACGCCGCAATCTCTTCTCCTCCATTCTCCTCTTGGGATCTTGGGCACGCACGCACACGCGCCCGGCGTGAGTTTTAAGCCACCGGGTCCGGGACATGAACCGCGGTCGGCTACGTGGGAATCCAGCGACATAGCCATTACGCTAACTGCTGATTCCCAAAAAAATCTTATTTCTTAAAAGAAAACATAATGTTTAAAATATTTGGCCATAAGTGTCACTGGACTCTCTTTACATGGTCAGAGCAAAATGTGTGGAACAGCTGTTTTCAATATTAGACAACATATGACTGAGGTTTCTATCTTTTTTTTTTTTTTTGAGAGGTTTTTTTTACTATAGGGGCCGTGCGCTCGCCAGAACGACCGAGCACGTGCGCTCGCCAGACAGACAGAGAGACAGAGAGAGACACACAGACAGAAAGCGAGAAATCACCCCCCAGGGAGGATGGCCACGCCGCAATCCCTTCTCCTCCATTCTCCTCTCGGGATCTTGGGCACGCACGCACACGCGCCCAGCATGAGTTTTAAGCCACTGGGTCCAGGATACAAACCTCAGTCGACTATGTGGGAGTCCAGCGACATAGCCATTATGCTAACTGCTGGTTCCCATAACTGAGGTTTCTTAGAGAAGGGAAACAACTTAGATGAACACTGGATAACTAAAGAATTCTGCTGGTGTTGAGTTTTGGGATATGTTGTAGGTAGGAAGAACAAGCATGTCATCATAATTCTCTCAGAGATCAGAGGTCAGGGCAGGTGAAGAGGCTTCAATCTGTGAAACAGTAGGCTATAAAGGAAGGGCTATGTAGACAATGAAAAACATCAGTCTTCACAGAGTCCTGTGTAAGCTGAGTCAGTTGTTGTATTCTTAGAAGACTAAGCTGAGCCTGTGTGGGGTGAAACTCCACAACAGATACAAAAGAATAAGACTCAATGGGCAGCATATGATGTAGTAATTATGTCACTGGACTTCCACATGGCCAGCCACCATTCAATTGCCAGACCAGCGGTTTGAAACTCACAGCAGGCATGTGTGCATGCGTGTCAAGACTCCAGGAGAGGAATGGAGGAGAAGGGATTAAGGAAAGCCCATCCTTCCAGGGGGTGATTTCTTACTTTCCCTCTTTCTCTGTCTCTCTCTGTCCAGTGAGATAATGCATCCTAAGACAATCACCTTTCAAAAAAATAAAAAAGAATAAAGCTAAAAATATGTGTATTTTAGAGGTATCTTCAAAAAGTTCATAGAAAAATGAAGTTAAAGATCAAGTTGTTATGTTGCAAAACAAATGAAAATTCATGCATATCTGAACTTTTTGAAGAACTCTTATATATTTTCATTCACCCTACATATTCTTTGTGATTTGGGTTTTTTGCTTTTCAAAGTGACTGAGGACAGGATAATAAAATCTCACCATCTAGTTACTGAACAGAGAGTCAGTTCAGTTGTGGCAGCAGATGAGAAACTAGAGTCTAGCGACATAACTTCTACACCGTTTATCGACCCCAGGAGTGGTAGGTGTTTAAGTGTGTATCTTTCTCACTCCAAAATTAATTTGAATTCTCTCAACTTATCTCACTAAGCTCCATTATGAATTTTTTCAACTTATCTCAATAAACATTATGGTTTTAGAAGAGGTCATAGGTTATCTCATATAGATTATTTCTGTTTTTTTAACAATTATAAAGTTTCACAAAAGGTTTAAAATTTTCTAGCTCATTTATACACTATGGGTTATATGTATTGTGCCAGAAAAAGTATAAGATAGTGTCAATATAAATAGTAATAGTGACTAACAGTACTGGGCACTTATAATATCCTAATCATCTTGAAAGCACTTTATAAATATTAGCACATTGAATCTTAACTAATGTAGGGACAAAGTCTGGAGTTGAACATTATATCCCAGAATTCAATCTGGAAGATCGAACCACAACAGAAGAAAGATTAAGTACATGAGACTGAACTGATGAAACAGCATTCTGTGACTTGACTAAAATATTGCTGCTTTTCTTCTAAGCTCTGTTGTCTGATTTTAAGGATTTTTGTCCTGTCTTGAGCTGTCAGTAGGTTCATGTACCTACTATTTGAACAGAATACTAACCTGTTTCTAGGCTTTAAGTTTCAAGGAATTATCCTTCCAGTTAAAAACTGCTTTTCTTGAAATTACCAGCTGAACTTGCTATTGAAAGTAGTTAGATTACTTAAGATATTGTGTAATCAACAAAATGTTGAGGGAAAAGGAATTGAAGATAACTGTATATAGCAGAGATAGTGTAATAAGAGAGTGGGAAAGGGCAGAGGGTCAAACATGGGGTAAAAAACATATATATACATATATATGAAACTAGAAATGGAATATTATTGATGATAACATGCATGATTAAGCC
>NW_006160077.1:697150-725081 GCF_000334495.1 Tupaia belangeri chinensis | reverse complement strand
CAAAGTATACAAGACATAAGAAATGGAAAATTATTTGTTGATAACATGTATGTTGATGTGCTTGACTGAGCCAATATACAGTGTATTTTGTATGGAAAATTCATTTTGTATGTTGTAATGATGTATAGTGAATTAATGTAAAAAAATAAATTTAAAGAAAAGGGAAAAAAATCTGTAGATTTGCTAGCACTACCATCCTGCTTATAAATGAGCCACCTGAGATACAGGAAGATTAAGTAGCTGGCTCAAGATAAATTACCTATGCAGTTCCTGGGGTCAAGAAATGTACATTTAATGGAAGAGGTATAGAAATTAATTGAATTCAATATAATGTGATGCACATAGTGGTAAAGGAACTTACCACTTACTAAGGGAGCATAGATAAAAAGCCCTTGACCCAGTCACTTGAGTAAATGAAAAATTTCCTGAAAGTGATG
This sequence comes from Tupaia belangeri chinensis, assembly GCF_000334495.1. Classification (NCBI taxonomy): domain Eukaryota; kingdom Metazoa; phylum Chordata; class Mammalia; order Scandentia; family Tupaiidae; genus Tupaia; species Tupaia belangeri. The sequence continues at coordinate 724,644 of NW_006160077.1, read as the reverse complement.
GCATTGAAGTTGAATTTAAGAACATGAGCAAGATGCCTCTGTTTGCCAAATTATAAGGCTTTCCATTTAGTCAGACCCATATGAACAATGACAGAGGAGACTGAATAAAATAAATTATGCAACGCTTAGGGAAACACCTAACACATAGTAAGTATTTTCAGTAGATGTATTACATTGTGGACACAGTCATTAACCTCTGTATATCTACTCAACTTCATTCTTTCCCACTGAGACTCTGGTCAGTTCTTGTGACTCACTTTGGCTGATGCAAGGTGGTAGAAAAAAATAAAATTCCAGTTCTGAATCTGTACCTATGAGGCCTTGTGCTCTTCCATTTTCTTCGTGGTACCATCTCTCAAGAGAACAGCCCAGACTAATATTCTAGATGATAGACTACCAGAAAGTGAGCACCAATATCCAGATCAAGATCATATTAGATTAGACTTTAAATAGCTATGGCTAGAAAATATAGGTGATCCCAGACAAGACTATAAAACTTCCTACTTAACCCTCAGTTGAAATTAATGTATAATATGCAATTAATATTAAATAACTTATTAATATTAATAATTTAATTGATTTTAAAGAAAATATTAATATAGTAATAAAATTAAATTAAAAGAACGGAAGTCAAGGAAAGGGGGGAAATATTCCTAGAAAACAAAGATAACAAAAGCAGAGAACAATATAACAAAAAAGAAAACCAAAGACCAATATCCCTGATAAAATATAGATAGAAAAATCCTGAATAAAATATTAATGAAACAAGTTTAACAGCACATCTCCACATTAAGATCTGAGGCCCATTGCATAAAAAGGATCTAAGAGATATCCTGGAGAAAATTATCACTAGGATCCAATGCCATGGAGAGGGCTAATGTTGAAGTAATTTTTGCACCACTTTAAATATCTGGGTAAGAGACTATGTACACCCAAGAAAATAACAGTCATAGAGTTATGTGGGGCACTAAAGAGATCTGTCACTCTCTCTTGTCTTCATCCTATGAGTCAAAAAGATAATATTATATCAGAAGCTAAAATGATAGAATATGAATTAGCACAACTGGACAAAAGAATAACAGTGTCTTGCAACCTAAATGTACCACTCCAGACTGGCCTCCAGTATTAAAACACTTACTCCATAACTTAATCAGGAAGGAAGGGATGTTTTCTCAGTTATTCCAGCAAAAGTATTAGATTACATTTTTATTATTTTAAAAGTTTATTTCTTTTTTTCTTGAGATGGGACACAGAGAGAGAGGAACCTCCAACAGAGTCTTGACATCACAAAACTCCCGCAGCCTCAGCCAAACTGGATTATGGGCTTGTGTGTGTCTGGTGTAGTTAGAGAGGTCTCCTGACACAAACCCAGAGCTTTCCCATGTATCTGTATTTTATCAGGGACATTGATCTCTAGTTTACTGTTTTGTTACATTTTTCTCTGCTTTTGTTATCTTTGTTTCTTTTCATTTAAGTTTTCAGAGAATATTTTTCCCCTTTCCTTCAGTTTCATTCTTTTAATTTAATATTTTACATTCAATCACTGTATATCATTACAGCATACCAAATGAATTTACCCTTCATGAATACACTGTGAATTAGCCCAATCAAAGATATTGCCATACATATTTTCAGCAGATAATTTTCCATTTTTGTGTCTCTTTTGCTTCCTTCTTTTTCCATTTGATCCCCTCTTTACCTTCCCCCTTTTTCTACCGTCCTCCCACACTGTCTCTAGTACCCATAGTTGCTCTCCTTGCTTTTATACCTACCAAACTTTCAGTTTCTTCCACAAAGTGCAGGCATTCAGTACATATTGAAGGGGATATACAATGCCTCTCTTTCATAGTCTGGCTTACTTCGCTTCACAGTAAATCTTCCATATTTAACCACTTTCTATCAAATGTGAGGGTCTTTACAGGTGAGGTGAGATTCTGCTAGGTAGCATATAATTAGAGTTTGGTTTTTATTTATTTAGCCACTTTTTATTTTTACTCTGTTTTTTTTTTTTTTTTTTTTTTTTTTTGGGGTTTTTTTCGCTATAGGGAAGCTGCGCTGCGCTTGCCAGACAAAGAGAGACATAGAGATAGAAAGCGAGAAATCACCCCCCCAGGGAGGATGGTCAGGCTGCAATCCCTTCTCCTCCATTCTCCTCTCAGGATCTTGGGCACGCACGCACATGCGCCTGGTGTGAGTTTTAAGCCACCAAGTCTGGGACGCGAACCGTGGTCGACTATGTGGGAGTCCAGCAACATAGCCATTACACTAACGGCCAGTCCCCAGCCACTTTTTATTTTTTAATTGAATAATTCAATACATGTACATTCAAGATAATTATTGATAATAAGGATTTATTGCTACTTTTTAATTACTTGTTTTTGTCGTTTTGTAGATATTCTCCCTTTATCTCTATCTTTTCTTATGACTTGTGACTTTTTTTTTCTTATTAATATGTTCTAATCACTTACTTTTAATTTTTAGTGTATCTTTCATAAGCGTTTGCCTTATGGTTACCATGAGACTGATTAGAAGCATTTACAGTTGGTACAGATTATTGTAATCTGATAGAAACTTGATTTTGATAAACATAGGTACTGAAAAAAAATGACATTTAGCATTTCAACTTCATTTGATCACATATAATTTTTTTTTTATTTGTTTGTTTATTAGGTTTCTGCCATAGGGTGTGAGCACTTGCCAGAGGAACAGAGAGACAGTGAGGGGGAAAGTAAAGAATCACTTCTCAGGGAATATGGCCACACTGCAGCCTCTTCTATTCTTTCCTCCTGGGAGTTTTTAGGCATGTATACGCATGTGCCCAGCATGAGTTTCAAGTCACCAGGTCTGGAAGTTGAACCACTATCCACATGTACGTATCCAGAACCTTAACTACCATGCTACCTGCTGGCCCACACACTTTGAATTTTTGATGCTACCATTTGCATTTTTAATATTTTCTATCCTTTACTAACTTGTAATTATAATACTTTCAATGTTTTTGTCTGTCTTTAAATTCAAGGTATGAGTAGTTTACACATCATCATGATGGGATTAGCATATTCAGAATTTGGTCATATACTTATTTCTACCAGTGATTTTTATACCTCCAGATGTTTCTTCCTTATGCTTAGCATTTTTTCTTTTCGTTTAAGAACTCCTGGGTCAGCCAGTACTGTGCTGGTTAATATAACAAGATTTCATATGGCAGAGTGCACAATTCAAATCCTGTACCAGAGGCTTGAAAAACATACTGAGTACACATGAATGGATGCCTAGAATCTCAAAAGGAAAACTGGAGTTGGAATCACAGCATGACTATATCCCATGGTCTATATAGTCTCACTTTCTCTCTCTCTCTGGTAAGCAGATGCCACCCGCTAGCAAGTAAACAAAACACTCCTTCATCATTTCTTGCATAACAAATCTGGGAGTAATAAATTTTTTCAGCTTTAGTTTTCCGGGAAAGTCTCTGTATCTCCTTTTTTTCTGAGAACAGCTTTTCCGGGTACGTATTGTTGGCTGATAATTTTTTTTTTCCCTTCTGCATTCTGAATATATCAACTTTCTTCTGGCCTACAATGTTTCTTTGAGGAATTCATTGTCTTGTGTATTGGTTGTACTTTTTAAATCATTTGTTTCTTCTCTTGCTTTCAGAATCTTTTCACTGTCAGAACTGACAGATAATGTAACGGTTATGTTGCTGAACTACCATTATTTAACTATGGTTTGAGTCTTAGACCTAGTGACTTAAAATTTATGCTAGGCACCTGTGTGTGCATGCCCAAGATCCTGCGAGGAGAATGGAGGAGAAGAGATTGCAGCATGGCCATCCCCGCTGTGGGGAGTGTGTGTGTGCCTGGTATGAGTTTTAAGACACCAGTCCAGGACTCAAAACACGTCGACTAAGTGGGAATTAAGTGACACAATCATTATGCCATCTGCTGGTCCCATGAAATGTTCTTTAAAAAAAACTGAAATCTTCTTGTTTTTGTTTGTTTTTTATTGTTGTTGTTTTATATATCTTTTTTAAGAGAGAAATTTTTGCTATAGAGTGTGTTCACTTGATGAATTTCAAGACGTCTGTCCTGGAACTCGAAGTATGTTAGAACAAGTGGGAGTATGGCACCCAATCACTATGCCAACTACTGACTCTTGTTGTAGTTTAACTATAGAATGTGTGTGCGTGCCAGAAAAAGATAAAGTGAGAAATCATCCTCCAGAGCATTGAGCAAAATGCAACAACTCCTTCTCCTCCATTCTCCTCTCAGGATTTTGGGCATGAATGTACAGTGTTTTTCAAGCTTTCATGTTCAGGACTCATACCATGTAGAGATGTGGGATTCAGTGCCTTAAACTCCATGTTACCTAGAGGTCCCAGAAATGCTTAGTCTTAAGGTCTCTGACACAGATTTCAAATTCCAACACTTAACAACATTGACACAAGGTGCACAATGAGTTTCTCCCATGTCCTAAGTACTGGCCATCACACTTGGAACACATTCATGATTGAAATAGATACATATTCTTGTCTTCTTGGAGTTTCTATCTGAGTAGTAACAGATAGGAAACAATAGATAAATAAATAAATAAATAGTATGCTAAATGATGATAAATACTATTAAAAGAGAAAAAAGTAGAGCATGATTAGTGACTTGGTAGACTGGATGGAGCTACTATACTAAGTATAGTGATAAGGGCCATCTCACTGAGGGCAAACTGGAACAATGTCTTATAGTGATGGAGGGATTAGCCATGCACCCTTAATGCAGGAAAGCTGTAAGCAGAGAGAACAGGTGTACCCAATGCTGATGCCACAGAGTGAAAGCCTGCCTGATGTGCCCAAGGAGACTGAGGAAGACACTGTCTGAAGCCAAGGGAGCAAGGGTGCAATACTGGAAGAAGCCAAAGAGGCAACAGAAGGTCAGATAATTGTAAAGGTTTTTGCCTTTTATTCTAAGTGAAATGCAGCCATTACTGGATTTAGAACAGAGAGATATTCTGATTTGACTCTAGTTTTAAAATTAATCTTGACTGTTGTGCTGAGAGCAGACTTAATAGAACTAGAGGATGAGTAGGATAAATGTTTAGAATCTATTGCTGTGATCTAAGGGAGTGATGATGGCTCTCAGACCAGGATATTAGGAGTGTGGGAGAAAAAATTGATCAGATTCTCTATAAATATATCTTGAAAGCAAAAGCAAAGACGTTCTTTTTATAAGTCAGCTGTGAGCTGTATTTCTTCCTTCTCCTCCTCCTCCTCCTCCTCTTCTTCTTATTATTGACTTCATGTTTTTGGCTGGGAAATTGGAAGAATGGTATTTCCCTGGAAAGGTTATAGGTAAAGTACATTTACAACAAGACCAATCAGCCATTAAATGTTACAATACCTACAAAGTATATAAAAGAAAATGCTAAGTAAACTGTTGAGTGTTGAAATCTGGCATTTAAGCAAGAAGTCTGGGATGGAGATATAAATCTGAAAGTTATCAGTAAAGATGATATTTAAAGCCCCATAGACCATTGATTTTATCATATAGTTTTAATAGAACATGTCAAACAAAACTGCTCTTCTGAACTTTAGTTCAGAAGTGTTCTGTACACGTTTTAAGAGAAGAGTCAGCTAATTTTAACTAATAGAGGAAGAAAAGATATATACATTCCTGCCTATCAATGACATTCCACAAATGTTTTTGTCTGAAGGAGATTTCTAACACTCAATGCTTAAAGCTTTCCCTTTCCATCATGTCATCCCCATTGCTACTTCCCATTTCTCCTTTCCTCTCTTCTTTCTATTTATTTATTAACGCTGGCAAAGCAGGCAGTGTGTTGATGCCTCATGTTACAAACAAGAAATTCCTGACCTACCATCTATAGGACTTGTACTTTGAAGGCTTACCAGTAGAGAATATGTGTTTTATGTAAATCTTTCTGGCTTGTATGTCACTGGCCCCCAAATAATCTATGTATGGCATTATACCTAAGAAGGCATGCTTATGCAAAATCTATCTTAATGGTGCTATATGGGCTCATCTGTGCACTTTAGGGTCTAATCTAAATATCTTTAGGTAAAGTCTTGATTATGCTGATTTTCAGCTGTGAACTTGTTAGCAACACCCTGATGGATTGGCTTCTTTCATCCATACTCATTGGTTAACAGCGTCTGAACTTGAATGTAAGTTTAATGAGCTACATGAAAAATATAAACCAAGAAAATGAAAATGCTTATTTTAATCACTGCTCTATATATTTCTCTCCATGGAGGAAAGTCTCTATAGAAAGACCAATTACTAACAAATTTACTTAATAAAGGTAGAATCTGGGGATAGGCAGATGGCATAGCAGTTTTGTCACTGGACTCCCACATGGCCAATGGCAATTCGAGTCCCAGACCTGGTGGCATAAAAATCATGCCATGGGCATGTGCGTGTGTTCCCAAGAACCGGGAGAATGAGGTAGAAGGCGCTGTGGCATGATCATCCCTCCAGAGGGTGATTTCTCACTTTTCCTCTTACTGTGTCTCTCTTTCTCTCTGGCAAGCAAAATGTGCCCAAAGCCAAAAATGTCTAAAACAATTAAAAATTTAGCTCCTTGTGATTATAATTTTATACTCATTGTCAGTCAGTAAAGTGAAATAAATGAGTAAATCATTAATATCAGCATTATTGAGAAATACTATATTGTTGAAATAATACACTACTCAAGTTAGATGCACAGTATGAGGTTGCATATCCTATGGATCTGACTTGATGTTCTACTTCTTATATTTCTGTAACCTGACTAATGTTTTCATTCAAATGTGATGCTTTGGAAACTACATTTTTTAAATTAGATTCTTTTTTAGAATAATTTTATTTAACTTTGTGTATTCATTTTAATTTTGACCGGAGAAGGATAGAGTGAGAGAGAGGGAGAAAGCATCAGGTCCATGACCTGAACCATGTTCACCATGTGGGAGTCCAGCACCCTTACCCACCACACCATCTGCCAGCCCGGAAACTACATTTTTTGACTATACTGTTATTCTAAGATGATTGCAGATTTTTATTTGGATTGTTAAATCTCCTTTTCTATAAAGAGTAACCATAATGTAATTATCTATTTAAGCAGTTATGAATTAGCATAATATTTCATAATATAAAGTTACTATTTATTGTTATTTTCAAATTTTTACTCTTTTTTTAATAAACTTTTTCTCTTTTCTAGCTTTCTAATTTAGTTGGATTAATATTTTTGAGACCTATCGTATTGCAAGACAAATACATTTGCATAATAAAATTTACAGTATATTATAGGATGAAACAATCCTCTTCAAAGTTAATGATTTTCTAATCTGACTCTCTAGAGTTTATTGATTCTTTCTTTCTTTTTTTTTTTTTTTTTTTGGAGAGGTTTTCGCTATAGGGCGTGTGCGCTCGCCAGACAGAGAGAGACATAGAGACAGAAAGCGAGAAATCACCCCCCAGGGGGGATGGTCACACCGCAATCCCTTCTCCTCCATTCTCCTCTCGGGATCCTGGGCACGCACGCACACGCACCCGGCGTGAGATTTAAACCCCCAGGTCCGAGACGTGAACCGCGGTCGACTACGTGGGAGTCCAGCGACATAGCCATTACGCTAACTGCTGGTTCCCTAGAGTTTATTGATTCTTTACACATTTTGTCAGATTTTAAGGGCTGTACATATGTATGTTTAGTTAACTATCCCTTTTGATATGTAAATTGGACTTTTTATAGTTTCTAAAATTAGAGGAATATAACACATACTTCTTTACTTTTTCTTTTTTTTTTTTTTTTTTAGGTTTTTGCCTTAGGGCAAATGTATTTACTAGAGAGAGAGAAGACAAAGAAAGTGAAAAATCACCCTTCAGGGGTGATGGTCACAACACAATTTCTTCTCCCTTCTCCTCTATGGATTTTGGGGACACACATGCTTCCAGTATGATTTTCAAGCCATCAGGTCCAGGACTTGAAACGTGGTCAGCCATGTGGGAGTCCATTGACATAATTGCTCTGCCATCTACTGGCTCCTTATCAGTAATTTTTTATATCATTGATTTTGGTCTTTGCTTTTTAAAATTTCTTTGTGGTCCAAATTATTTAGGATTTCCCTTTCCATTTGAAACCATTATTTCAATTTGTGAGTTATCCCCTTTATTGTATGTTATGATATTTCTATGTCTCTTCCTACTAATCTCAAACAATTTAAGGTTTATTTTATATAAATTTTGAGATACTGCATTTTATGATTGAACACCAAGCCATCAATGAATAATCCCAATAGATCAATTATTTTTGTGTTTTCTAAGAGCCTACCGATATTTGCAGTCACATGAATATGATGTGGACAGGCGTTCTCCATCTTTTTACAATCAGTTGCACAGTATCATATGTACAAATAAAATCATTAGTTACAAGAGAATTACACACAACTGTAGGCAATAATGCCAAATAAATTGTTTTTCAGATTTTTGCTTAGGGCATGTGCACTTTCAGAGAAAGTCAGAGACAGAAAAAGAGGGAAAGGAGAAATAACTCCTCAGGGAAGATTATCACTTTGTAACCTCTTCTCTTCCTGTCTCCTCTCATCAGTTTGGGTAGGCATACACTTGGATCTGGCATGTTAACTCTGTACCTACAGGTTTTCCTACCACTCCACCTAAATACACTTTTTTTTCCATATTGCAAATCACCTTCACACTGATAAATCCAATAGTCAGTTTTCATCTAGCCTTTTAGTAAATCCATCAGTAGTACTAAAAATATCCTATCATACTGACTTCCTGAGTTTTTTCACTTGTTTTCCAACTTTTTGTGATTTCTTGATTTTCTTCCTGTTTTATAGGTCACTCTGTGAGTCTGCCTTTTCCCTGTAACCTCTGAAAGTTACAGAGCCCAGGATTCAGACCTGGGTCTTTTTTCCCTCTGTCATTACATACTGCTTCAGTGCATCAAATCCTATAGCTTTAAAAATTATCTAAATACTAAATGCCCATAATTTTTATTTCCTTATGCTATATTCCCTACCTCAAGATACATATATCTAAATGCTTGTCTAGATTTGTACTTTCTTGTTAAAGAAATATCTCAAATTCAGAAGTCTAACAAAGGAGTACACCCCTTCACTTCTACCACCATATTCATACTTGCAGACTTCCTCTGCTCAAGTTATGGCAACTCAATCTATGAATTTTTAGTCCAAATACTTTTAAGTCACTTTGCTATGGCATGGATAGTGGTATTCATCCAAAATTCGTATATTTTAACTTAACCTCCAAAGTAATGATATATGGGGCCTTTGGAGGTGAGTAGATGATAAGGATCTTACTATCATGATTGGGATTAGAATACTACAAAAGGACTTGAGAGAATGAGTTCACTCTCTTCCGTCTGATATGTGAAGACATGCCCTTCACCCCTCCTGCCATGAGAGGACGTAAAGAAGGTGCCATTTATAAGGATTAGGTCCTCACCAAGCACTGAATCTGCTGTTTGAATTTGCTGGCCTCCCAAACTGTGGGAAACAAATTACTGTTGTTGGCAAATCACTGTCTTTGGTATTTTGTTATAGAAATGGGATCAGACCAAGACGCAGTCTTCACTGTTCTCTTACCTGCTTCACATCCATTCTGAGATGAAATTCTGCTTGTTGTACCTTCAAAATATATCCAGAAACAAAATTTCTTACAATCTTTAGTAACACCATCCTAGTTTAACTAGCAGGTTTAATTTTCACCTAGATTACTGAAAATTTACTCCCTAAATTATCCTCCTGCTTCTGCTTCTAACCTCCAACCTTACTTCACCTCAATTGAATCCTGATATAGGAGCCAGGGTGATATTACAGGTAGGTTAACTCTTGTGTTTCCTCTGACAAAAACTCTTCAATGATACTTCGTTTCACTCTCATGAAAAATGAAGTACAGTGGACCAGCAAGTGGTATAGTCAAGGTGCTGGATTTCTTCATGACAAAATGTGGTTCAAGACCTGGATCTGCTGACTTGCTTTGTCACTTTATCTTTCTCTCTCTTCTCTCTGTCTTCTCTGGTAAGTGCATTAATTCTACAGTAACTTAAAAAATTATAATAATCATGATAAATAAAAATAATTTTAAAATAATTAAAATAAAATTAATTTAAAAAATGAAGTTCACTTCTTTCTCTAAAATATCATCTCCTGTTAGTCTCTTAATTAATGACTTGCTGGACAGTTTATTGTTCCTCAAATCTAGTAGACCCCCTCCTTCATATGGACATGCATATGGCTATCTCCCTCACAGTCTTCTGGGATTTGTTCAGACATGGCGCTCTCCAAGAAGCCCACCTTGAACAGCTATGCAAAATCCAGATGCCTCCTCTGCAGGTTAAGGATCTTCCTTACCATGTTCCAGTTTTAATTTCTCTATAATATGCTAAACTTCTAATAAAGTATGAGATCTACTTATTTGTTTATCTAGTTTTTATTTTCTTGAACCAAGACTAGAATCTAAGGTCATGAGGGCAAGAACCTTTATTTGTCCTGTTCACTATTTTATCTTCAGAACCTAGAATACATCTGACATCTAGTAGTTTCTCAATAGATATTTGTGGGAGGAATGAATAAATGTCTAAAATCTTTAGAACCAACGTGTGAGAAAACTTGATTTACTCAGATTTTTGACCATGTTTGGTGAAAATAAACCAAACTAAAATGAATCTACTCTAGACTTTAAGTCACCAAAGCATTTTCAGTACTTTTCAAAATATCTCATTGTATACAAATTTCTGCAAATCATATACCTAATTTTAAATATTTAGTTATATTGGTTACACAATAAATTTGGAAAATTGACCCTTAGATGAAATGATAACTTTGTTGCCTTATTTTTATAAAAATGGTTTAGAATATAGCATAAAGTGCTAAGGTTGGAAGTTATTTCAGTTAAAAAAAAAACTAACCTTTTTTTGCTCTTATCACTTTATTAAAGCTTTTTAAGCAATCTCATTATGAAAAGATGAAAAGTGTATTCTTTTCCCTTTGAATAGTCATAGTTTCTACTTTGTACTTGTTTTTAGCACTGGCATTAATATCCTAGACCTTCATCCTATCTGCCTTGATTTTTGAAGGTGCTGGAATGTGAAAAGCCACACTTCCCACTCTCCCTACATCTAGATCACTAGGTCTCTATGACTTGTGTCCAATTCATTTGTGCCACAGTAGTCACTCTCTAGGACATTTCTCACCAGCAAGAAGGTTAGGTTTAGTCATGTGTGTGTCAGACGGGACACAGCGAGGTAGTGAATCAAATGCATGAAACAAAAGGCATTTATTACTCATGGGGCCCAACCAGGTTACATTTACCCACAGGAAGTTGATGGGAAGTCCAGAAACAGAAAAAAGGTCAACCAGTGACTAGGGAGCAAGTAAGAGAGGACCTAAGGTAGAACTGATTTACATGATTCTGGCATTGACAATTACGTTTTACCATAGAGGCTGTGGGATGTGCTGGATTATGGGTCAGTAAGATAAGAGACAAGTGGGACCTATCACAAACAACCTGGACCAACGTGATGAAGTATGACTGGGTTTTAAACAATTTTTGCCAGGACAAAAAATAAATGCTAAAGCAGCAACTTCATTGAACAAATTCATGGCAAGAAGGAGTTATAGCTGGAATTCACTATTTTGAAAATACAGTTTTGGGGAGCTAGCAAGTAGTGTGGTGGCTAAGGACACGGACTCCCACATGGCCGACTATGGTTCAAGTCTCAGATCTGGTGGCTCGCTTTCTCGCTCTCTCTCTTTCTCTCTCACTCTTGCTCTATACCTCTCTGATCAAAATTAAAATAAATAATTAAATAAAGTTAAATAAAATAATTCTTATAAAAAGGGTTAAAATTTTTAAAATTAAATGTAATTTCTTAAGCAACTGGAGGGGCTAGCAGATGGCACGGTGTAATGATTATGTCACTGGATTCCCATGTATTCAACCGTGGTTCCTGGACCCAAGGATTTCAAACATGCTGAGCATGTGTGCATGTGTGTATGCATGTATGCATGTGTGTGACCAAAATCCTGAAACGAGACTAGAGAAGAAGGGATGAGATGTGGCCATCTCTCCTGGGTGGTGATTTATCTATTTCTGTATCTCTTTGTCTCTCTAGTGAGTACACACACCTTATAGCAAAAATCTCTCCAAAAAAAGAAATTGAAAATAATTTAAATAAAGTTTTCTGCCTATATAAAAATGTTTAGATCAAAATAGCATATAACATGCAATGAGCTCACATATTTCTCCCATGTGTGAAATGAAACCTAGAGACAAAGCTTAACTGAAGTTCCTTCCAGATCACAGGTTCTACTTACTGTAAGATTATGGCCTTCTGCAATTAAGGTACAGATCACAGTGCAAAAGCAAATAACTGAATAATCAGGATTGTGACCTAGAGTTCAGCTTGTAGGACATTGTCTTTGTCTGGCCTTGGGGATGTCCTTGCCCCTGAGAATACCCTTTTATTAAAGCAGTTGGCTGAGAATTCATTGGATTCAAGATCAGTCCTTCCATCAGTGGAGAACCAGCCTCAGGGGAGAAAACAGAATGATGCAAGTCCATGCTGTCACGGGTGCTCTAATGGGTGCTCTGTGCCCTTACAGCCTGGGCCAGTCATGCAGAGCAGAATGTATGCTCACGATGTATCTTCTAAGAAGCTGAACAAAACTTTTCTACATTCATCTAAAAATACACTCAACCAGAATTCATAAAGGAGCCTGGAATAATTTGGAAAAGGCTCTATTTAGTTACCTTTTAAAATTTTTCTGTGAATAGAAGAGAAATTAAATCCCTTGATGAGTCAGAGAGGTTAGATTCTTAAGCCTTCTGTTTTAAATATTTCAAGGTTTAAATAAGCAATAAGAAGTCTGTACATGCTCAGTGCAGATACACCCAATTTCTCTTTTGAAAATTTTTGACTCAAGGTTGGTTGTGGAATCAGCAGATATGGAAGACTGACTAACCTGTAAGTACATATATACAAGCATGCAAAGAATTTTATTATAGCAATGTTAAAATATCAGAACATTGAAATAACGTAAATCATTAACTCTATCAGTGAAAAATTATTCACTAAAATATGAAGTATAGTGTGTATATGCATATGTGTTGTGATCTATCATTGCACAATTATATTACTAGATTGCATATACAAGTTTAGTTTTCTTAAGTACAAATGTCCACTTGAAAGAATAAATCATTAAAAGTAACATATATATATAAAGTGTTCCAGAAGTCAAAATTAGAACGTGGTGTATGTCATTCAGGTTCCTTGCTCTCTGTTCTACACCGTACAGTCTCCCTAATTCCCACCTTGGGACCTGTGCTTATGTGCTCCATCTGCTGGGAATAGCCCCCAGTGCTCCTTTCTCTTAGCAACATTGTATCTTTAAGGCTTTAATATTTTCTTTTTCTTTTCTCAGTTTTCAGTTATTTCTATTGACATTATTTAAAATTTATTAATCGTATCCCTTATTTAAGGAAATGAGACACATCTGACAAGTATTTGAAATACTTGTCTATTTAAATAATTAAGAAATATAAGGGAGAGGTTTCACAAAGTAAAAGAAGAGCATTCATTATAATTGTCCTTGTTTGCACCAGAACAGCCTTTTAAGAAACATTTCTCACTGACACATGGTGGAAGTAATTATACAGAAAAAGCTGATGTTGTGATTAATTGCCGGACTGGAAGTTCAAGGTGTGAAATTCTTCATTTTGGTTGAAGGCTATTGAAGTATACACATGGTAAAATAAAACAAAACAAAACAAACAAACAGAAACAGTCAGATTAAATGATCTCATTGAGTCTGGTTGACTGATAAATGGCAGCCAGGCTATGATGACAGATTTGTTGTCACACCTGGAGGCTGGCGTGGCACTACTACCTGTGCCACTCAGCTCTTTGCTGTTTACCTCCAATTAATAAAATGACTTGGGTTATTTTTGTGTCCAGTTTTTCTTACTATTCTATTAGGGATTTTAAGAAATGTGTAAGAAATATCAAGCCTTATGCAGCTCCCTATGAAAATAAGAGAAATATGTAATACACAAGAAATAATGGCATAGTAAAAAATAAAAAGTTTTATAAGAAGGTAGAATACTCAGGATGGTAAAGGCGAAGGCAGACATTGAGAAGGAGTGGTTGATACAGGTCATGATCAAGGCAGTAGGCAAATCTAGAGCTTATAAAGACATAAGACCAGGAAACAAACTTAAATGTGTGAATTCTTCTCAAGCTTTATGCATGTTGCCTCTTTTAGCCTTCACAACAGTAGTCAGGAAGTGAAAGTATTACAGGGGTGTGTGCAGGTGCTAAAAGTTATAGCAGTTAGTAGTCTATGCTTTTAGGTTAATCACAAACTTCAAGGAAGTTACAGTTTTTTCCCTTGTTTTATGAATTTGCTATAGAGCCTGTGTAATCATAAGTGAGAGAGAAAGAGAGAGAGAGAGAGAGAGAAAGCAGTCCCTATAAGGGTGGCCATGCCATAATCCCTTCTTTGTTATGGTTTTTTTTTTACTAACTGTGCTACTGTAGAATTGAGACTTGGGTAGGTTGAGATTGCAAAAAGTTTCTTCTTGACCTTGGGCCTCTATATCCATGAGCTGAGCAAACTCTACTCTTTATAGGTTACCCAGTGCAGGATTCAGTTGTTAGGGTTAGAAACAGACTAAACTATTATACTGAAAACGAGGAAAGTGAGGCTCAGAGATGCCAGCAGAATGCCCCAACCACAGCAAGTGAGGCAACCTAGAATCAAACCTACTTCTCATTTTCTGACTGCAGAGTCAGAGCTCCTGATACTTGCCAGGGGCTACTGCAAGAAAGATCTCAATTAGTGGGCTAGGAGAGAGAATGAGATTGAATAACATAAGACACTTCAGTCTCCTGTTGTCCTTCTGTACTCTTGGTAAAGAGTAGGGATGGTGTGGGTGATTACACAGCAGGAGTGACCTCTTGGCAATTTGTATAATTCAAATATCAAAGTAAAGGTTTTCTTTGCAAAATTCCTAAATGTGGAAGCCAGCCCCTGTTTTAATGTCCTCTGTAATAGAAAGCAGGTTTTCCTCACAGCATTTCCTCTTGGTTGCTGTAGTAATTCTTCTGAAATACTACATAATCCGTTCTCTTCTCCAGAGGTGAAGCAGAGTAGATAAAATTTGAGCTGTAATATAATATTAAAATGCCAGGTAAGCACACAACTATAGTTTCATAATCATGTTCTTTTTTTTTTTTTTTTTTTTTTTTTTTTACTTCCTAGGACCTCAGATCCTTTCCTTGTCAATAAGACTAGTAAAGGTACCTCATGTGGTATCATGAATGTTAACATGAGTTATTACTTTTTCTTTTGGAGAGTTTTTTTTTTTTTTTGCTATAGGGCACGTGCGCTCGCCAGACAGACAGAGAGAGACATAGAGACAGAAAGCGAGAAAGCACCCCCCAGGGGGGATGGTCACGCCACAATCCCTTCTCCTCCATTCTCCTCTTGGGATCTTGGGCACGCATGCACACGCGCCCGGCGTGAGTTTTAAACCACCAGGTCCGGGACGCGAACCGTGGTCGACTACGTGGGAATCCAGCGACATAGCCATTACACTAACTGCTGGTTCCCTAACATGAGTTTTAACTAAAGTAACTCATATACCATACTTGAAGCAGTGCCCAATGACATAGCAACCTAAAAATTGAATAGGTATTGTTGTTACTATTATTTTGATATATATTTTTGTGTATTCATGATAAAATGCAGTATGTGTATGTGAAATAAGAAGGAAAGAGAAAGGGAGAGACAAAGAGAAAGAGAAAGAAGGCACCCTCTAGGCTCTGGTCAAGACACAATCTCATATATTCCAGTCCTCCATAATTGTAGACTCCAGGCAATTGCATCCATGTCCGGTGTGTTTTTAGGTTGACCAAGCTGGGGATTTAAACTGATGTCTCCATGAGAGATCTGACTTTTCTTGAGTAACATATAACTGTTTGACATGGAGCTGGCTTGATTTTTTTTTTTAGTTTATTTATTTATTTCATAAGCCAAAAGAAAAAGAGAGAATTCACCCCTAATAGGGTCTTGGTGCCATGATCTATCGCCAGCTGCAGCCAGCCCCAGTCCATGGGCATGCATGTGTTCAGCATTATCAGGATAGCCTCCAGATGTAAATTTGGGACAT
Organism: Tupaia belangeri chinensis; assembly: GCF_000334495.1. Lineage (NCBI taxonomy): Eukaryota > Metazoa > Chordata > Mammalia > Scandentia > Tupaiidae > Tupaia > Tupaia belangeri. The sequence goes on along the minus strand of NW_006160077.1, from coordinate 708,445 downwards.
TTCCATGTGGCTTAGCCTCTCAAAATGTCATGTTTTACCACTCTGCCACCATCTGGCTCCTTGCTTGCTATGATTATTATGCTCAGGAAGTCTATGCTCAATTTATGGGACAAAGGAAACTGACAATGATTTGGATAGGTTTCACTGAGTCATTATATTGTACATCTTAAACTTTGCTGCACCATCATAGTTTGTATCTTCATCTTTGAATCATATATTAGTCAAAAACTATGTAATGACTAGTGTTAGGCATATGTTGACAATTTAGAAGAAAAACACAAAAGTACAAACGAATGACGATCTCATTTAAAAACAGAACTCGGAATGAATAACCCATTTCAAATGATAGCTTTTAAGATAAAATAGGATAGGAAGACTGAGTCTACCATGAGAGCTGAGTGACTAGTGACTTCAGAGATAAGAGCAATAAAGATGTTCTGCTGAGAATTTACCCTGGTAGAGCCCCTGTGTCCTTCCCTCTGTCTCTTTCTGCCTTTCTGTCTGTCTCTTTTCATTTTTTCTAATTTTTCTTTTTTTTTAAATTTTTTTAAGGTAAAATTTTTTTCTAGGCCCTGAAATCCTCCTTTATCTTGGTAATAATCCCCTCCCATCTAGGCAAAAAAGGCAGGCCAGGAGAAGTCATCTGCATGAAGGCTGAGATCTAGTGATTTCAGAGATAAGAGCAATAAATATGTTCTGCTGAGAATCTACCCTAGCAAAAAAAAGGCAAGCCAGAAAAAAAGATTAAAAAATTTAAAAAAAACTGTGCCATGTGGTTTTCATTTTTTTGCTTTTTATAATTAACAAATAAATATTTTTTGTTTGCTTTCTCCATTTTTAATTTTTTCTCTCTTTTTCTCTGTTTTATTATCCTTTCTCTTTTACCTCATCACTTTGCAGCTCAGCTTCCACCTACTGAGTGTCTAGACAAGCCTAAATGAAAGTTGCCAAATCTGAATACTATTTGAGTCCTCATATTCCTCAACCCTCACTGAATCTGTGTCATAAAGGGAGAAAAATGCAATGCCAAAGAGTTTGCAGAACTCATCCTCCCGTGTGCCTCTGATCATTTAGATTGATCTTCTAAAATTTAGGAAGAAATGGATAACCCATCAGATGACTAGAAATCACTGCAGGCAGGGTCACATGAAATATATGAAACCAAGAAAATGCCTCACCCCCTAGGGAAAAGAATAACTCCTCTTTTTCCACAGACAGTTCAATGGAAATCATGGAAATGTCTGATAAAGAATATAGAGTATTCATAATGACAAAACTAACAGAGATGGAAGAGAAGAGGGAAAATGAACACCAGAAGAAAAAAGCCGATGATTCCTAGGAGGTGAGGAATTTCTTGCAAGAGCTGAAAGAGGAAATACACACCATAAAAAAAAAAAGTCAAATGGAACTGTTGGACATGAAGGCTATAATACAGGAAGTCAAAACCTCCTTTGAAAGTATTAAAAGCAGATTAGATCATACAGAAAATTGAATCTCAGATGGAGAAGACAGGATCACTGGACTAGTAAAATCCACCACGAAGACTGAGAAAATAGCACCCCAAAAATTAGAATAATATACGAGAAATACTAGATACCATTAAATGTCTAAACATCCAGATAACTAGTATCCCAGAAGGTGAAGGGACTAATAAGGGCATTGACAATCTATTCCATGAAATCCTGGAAGAAGACTTCCCAAAGCTAGAGAAGCATTCAAAGATCCAGACCCAAGAAATACAAAAGACCCCAAATAAGATCAAACCAAGAAGATCTCCAAGACATATTATAGCCAGATTGACCAAAACCACAGACAAAGACAAGATACTAAGATTGACAAGAGAGAAATGCCAAATTACCTAGAAAGGATATCCAATCAGGTTAACAGCAGACCTCACATCAGAAACCATGTGAGTAAGGAACGAATGGGAAAATATATTCAAAGTGTTGAGTGAAAAACAATTTCAACCAAGAATACTATACCAGGCAAGATTATCCTTCATATGAGAAGAGAAGACAAGAACATTCTCAGATAAACAAAACCTGAAAGAATTTACCAACACCAGACCAGCTCTCCAAGAAATTCTGAAGGGAGTGCTATCCTAGGAAAACTAAAGTCAGACAGAGAAATAAGAGTTTCAAAACAGCTAAGAAAATGATCAACTTAATGGTAGGGACAAGTACAGAGTTGAATGCTATCTTCCAAATTTAAATGGAGAGATTGGACCACAGCAGAACTGGTGAAATAGAATTTTATTACTTTTGACTATAACATTACTAACCTTTTATGCTTTGTTTCCCATTGTTATGGAGTTTTGTCTTTTCTTAAGTTGTGGACAGGTTTATGTACCTATTATTCAAACAGAATCCTAACCTGTTTCCTGGCTTTAAGTATTAATCAAAGTTCTCCTAACATTTGTTTATTTTGATTTAGTAAAGCTAAAACTGACTTTCTTAAAATTAAAAAGTGTATTTAAAAAATACCTATTTGGTAACCACAGTAAGCTATATAGCCTCAGCCATGTGCTATTTTATAGTACCTTCATTCTACCCACAGAGTTTCATGCCTAAAGTCAACTTTTGTTCACAGATAGGTATATATCAGCTGAACTTGCTATTGGAAGTATTTATATTAATTAAGATATTTTGTGAATCAACACAATATGGGAAAGAATAAAGGAATGAAAAACAACTGCGGAAACCAGAGATAAGATGGGGAGAGGATGGGAAATGACAGAGGGTGAGAAATGGGGGGGGGAAGAAATGGAAAATTATTTGTTGACAATAACGTGTATGTTTAAGCCACTCTACAGTGTATTCTGGCTGGAATATCACATTTTGTATGCTGTGGTGATGTTCAGTGAAAGTATGTAAAATAAATAAAAATAAATAAATAAAAGATAAAGTAGGATAATAACTCTAATATATTTAGCATAGTGATGGATAAATAATGGGCTCACAGTATAGTTACTAGAGGAGCAATATTGATATTAGGGAGCACTAATTCTGAAGTCAGAAAATATGGTCCAGATAATGCCCTCACCTCTCACTAGCTATGCAACCTTGGTTACATTTCCAAAACACTATGACAATCAGTTTCTTTATATTTAAAATAAAGTGACTTGTAGAATTATTCCAGTGCCTGGAATGAGGTAGGTGCTTAAGAAAGTTTTCTATTAAAAATAACAATTATAGGGACCAGCAGGTGGTATGGTTGTTAAGGCAATGGACACCCACATGGCTAACCATTGTTCAAACCCCAGACCTAGTGGCTTGCCACTCTCTCTTTCTCTCTCTCTCTCTCTCTCATGCATGTGTCCTATAGAAAATTAAAATACTAATAATGAATAAAATTAAATATATAATATTTTAAAATAACAATTATAAAGGGAAGTGAAGAATAAAGAGAAGCCTATTTCATAGGAAAGAATTATTTGTAAAGAGAGAAGAGGCTTGGGGAGATCTTGCATTAATGAAGTATCTATCATTTGAACTCTTTGTTCAGTACATTTTTAAAAGTTAGGTGCTTATATGGTGAGTAAATGGGTAAGTACAAAAAACAAGTTCCTCCAGATCCTGGAAATAGAGTAGGCAAAATAACCACTAACTAAAAAAATCTACATCTGTTTTTTTGTTTTTTGTTTTGTTTTTGTTTTTGTTTTTTAGGCTTCCCAGCTTTCAGATGCAGCTCATATTAATACCTGATAAATGGAAAACAAAAACAATGTGACAGAATTCATCCTTTTGGGTATTACAGAGAACCCAGAGCTGAGGAAAATATTTTCTGCTGTGTTTCTAATCATGTATGTTGCTACACTTTTGGGAAACTTACTCATTATAGTAACCTTAATCACAAGTCAGAAACTACGATCACCTATGTACTTTTTTCTTACCTTCTTGTCCATTTTGGATGTCACTTACTCTTCCGTTATCGCCCCCAAGGTGATTGTGGACTCGCTATCTGACAGCACAACCATCTCCCTGGAAGGCTGCATGACCCAACTCTTTGCAGAGCATTTCTTTGGCGGCGTGGGCATCATCCTGCTCATCGTGATGGCCTATGACCGCTACATGGCCATCTGTAAGCCCCTGCACTACACAGCCATCATGAGCCCTCGGGTGTGCTGCCTAATGGTGGGAGGGGCCTGGGTGGGGGGATCCCTGCATGCGACAATACAGCTTCTCTTCATGTACCAAATTCCTTTCTGTGGCCCCAATGTCATTGATCACTTTATATGCGATTTGTTTCAGTTGCTAACACTTGCCTGCATGGACACCCATATCCTGGGTCTTTTAGTCATCCTCAACAGTGGGGTGATGTGTATAGCTATCTTCTTTATCCTAATTGTGTCTTATGTGATCATCCTTTGTTCCCTGAAGTCTTACAGCTCTGAAGGGTGGCACAAAGTCCTCTCCACCTGTGGCTCCCACCTCACAGTGGTCATGTTGTTTTTTGTGCCATGTATTTTCTTATATGTGAGGCCTGTGGCTACCTACCCCATAGACAAGGCTATGGCTGTGTCTGATTCAATCATCACACCCATGTTAAACCCCTTGATCTACACTCTGAGGAATGCAGAAGTGAAAAATGCCATGAAGAAACTATGGATGAAACGAGATTATAGTTAGCAAGTAACTGTCTTACTGAGAATATGATGTATTTTCCATTAGAAATCATTATTTCAGAAATATCTTAGATATCATACTTTTCATTCTATACTGGCAGTCTATGGGTCCTTCACAAATATTAATCTGTTTTATAATCTGAGTATTTATAATGTGAAAATTGTGATACTTTTACATAGTCTACACTTCTTTGTTTCCTAGTCCCTTAGAAACTTTTGACTTGTCCTAGAACTTCCTTTTTATCTTGTCAATGCCTCCATCACTCCAAACATTTTTTAAAAAATAAGTATTATTTTATTTTACCGTTATAATTTTAAATGTGCTATATGGCTTATGAGCTTACCAGAAAAAGAGAGAGAAAACAAGTCACCAGGTCTGGAACTTGACCTATGGTCAGCCATGCGAGAATCTAGTGCCTTAACCACCAAACCAACTTCTCACCTCTTAAAACACTTAGTGAGTCTCTCATCTTCTTCACTGTGCATGAGTCCCATTGGTTATTTTTTTTTTTTTTTTTTTTTTTTTGGAGAGATTTTCACTGTAGGGCGCGTGCGCTCGCCAGACAGAGAGAGACATAGAGACAGAAAGCGAGAAATCACCCCCCAGGGGGGATGGTCACGCCGCAATCCCTTCTCCTCCATTCTCCTCTCGGGATCCTGGGCACGCACGCACACGCGCCCGGCGTGAGTTTTAAGCCACCGGGTCCGGGACACGAACCGCAGTCGACTACGTGGGAGTCCAGCGACATAGCCATTACGCTAACTGCTGGTTCCCAGTCCCATTGGTTTTTTCCATCTGTCCCAGAGCTATGAAAGTCTTTCTCACTTGAATATCAGTTCACCTTCCTCTCTGAAAATGAGTCCCATTTCTCTTCATATGGCTGTCCCACTGTTTCTCTTAACTTTTGGTCATAGATCTTAACCCATGACCAGACTAACTATAATTTCCTCAGAGAAGATTTCCCTTCTGACTCTATTCAAAGATTCTTCTTGTCCTGGGAACCAGCAGTTAGCTGTGCACAATCAATCAAAATGGTATTATATGGGTTTATCTATTACACTTTAGGGTCTAACCTAAGTATCTTTAAATAAAGTCTTGATTCTCAACTGTTAACTTCTTGTCAACTCACTCAAAGATTGACTTCTTAACAGTATCTGAACTTGAATGTTTAGTTTAATGAGATACATGAACAACAAACCAAGAATACCAAAATGATTATTTTAGTCACTGGTCAACATATCTCTCTGTATGAAGGAAAGTTTCTCTAGAAAGACCAATTTCCAACAAGTTTGTTGGATAAAGGTTGAATAGACCAAGGAGTAATATTGGTTATAACCTCAAATAACTATAGCTTGAAACATTCCTCTTAATGCAGAAGTGTGCCTTCTAGGTACTTCCATGCACTAGGACTTCCAAGCATGCTTTCTTGGGCATAATGATTTCTATAGAATCTTTGAGGGAGGAATAAACATCTGGAATATTTACATGAAACTCATATTCTTTATGGATAAACTTTCAAAGTACAAGTCCTATAGGTGGTAGGGCAGAAATTTCCAGTTTGTAACATCAGGCATCAACAATCCACCTTTGCCAACACCAAGAAATTTTGCTTTCTCTTTATACTTTGTTCTGTATTTTCAAGGTAGGAGTCTCACGTTGGTGGATATATCTTTTCTAATTGATTTATTATGACATTGCCTCTGATTTCTAAAAGTCAATTGTCCTTTTGTACATATTCTCTCATCCCTGGCATGCTAATTTTTATAATATAGCTCTCATAATGTTAAAATATTGTCACCATGTATCAGTAAAGATTAGAGAAGCCTTTGCTGACTTAAATTACAGAAGTATAGATGTCTATAAAACTAAATATGATAAACAATGATTAAGAAGATGAAAAATAAAAATGAAATTACACAGTAATTATGAGTCAATACAGTCAATATCCTTATTATAACCAGAATTGTTCTAATTTGAATAGATTTGAGTTACCTCTTCATACACATTCAAGAGGAAAATGAAAGGCAAAGTCTCTTTTTTTTTTTTTTTTTTGAAAGAGATATTGTTGCTATAAGGCTCATGTAGTGTCCAGAGAGACAGAGACAGAAAGTGAAAAATCACTTCCTAGGGATGATCACACCACAGTCCTATATCCTCCATTAGCCTCCCAGGATCTTGGGTTTGCAAGCACAAACACCAGGCCTGATTTTCAAGCCAGCAAGTCTGGGGCTCAAACAGCAGCTGCCCATGGGGAAGTCCAGTGACGTAACCACTACGTCAATTGCAGGTCCCATCATTTCCTATAAAAACTGCATGACGCAACTTTTTAGCACATATTGTTTGGTGATAATATCTTCATTCTTACATATGATCTATGACCTGTCACCATCTGTCAACCACTCTACTATGCCATCATAATGAATAGAGAAAGTTATAACAATTCTACCACCACGAGGAGAAAGATTTCTGCATTCCCTTGGCCCATGTCTTCTTACAATATTTTACCTTTCTTTGGTCCCAGTGAAACAGATCATTATTTCTGTGATAAGAATTATTTCTTGGAAGTGAAGCACACTGATACACGAGATAAGTATCTTAGTCATTGCCAATTCTAGCCTGATGGGACTGGTAATCTTTCTGGTTTTGATGGTTTCTACTGTATAATTTTGTAGAATGTGAAAGCATATTCTGCAGAAAGCCACAGCAAAACACTTTCTACCTGCAGTTCCCGAGCCACAGTTGTGATCCTGGATTTTGCACCCGTCACTTTTATTTGCATTAGACCTGTCACAACTTTGCTGGAAGACAGTGTTTGTACTCTTCTATAGAATCATTGCCCCAGTACTCAGGCCTCTAATAGGCATATCTAGAAACAGATGAAAAATGCTATAAGAAAAAAAAAAAAGGTGCAATCAAATCTTTTTGTAAAGTATGAACCAACATTTTGAAAATCATTATTTAATATCTTCTCATACACCCTCTTTCTTTGTATCCTTTCTGATATTAAGAGTATTAGATTTTCTAGCATCCAAGTTTTGAATAATAGCTGCCCATCACTGATGCTTTTTCTCCATTCTCTTTCTTTGAGTTATTTCTCTTCCTTTAATTCTGAATTTTTAAGTTTCATAAAAACAAGAGTCATGCCATATTTACTTTATTGCTATTTTCCTAGTATAGAAGAATTAAGAACATGGCATATATTAAGAATTAAATAAATATTTTAAAAATATTATATTACTATCTTAGCAAATAATTCTACTTAACCTTATAGGAATCACCCTCTTCATTTCATGATTAATTGGAGAATAAACTTCACCATTTTGTTGACATACAGTATATACCTTTGCACATATTTCTCTATTTTAATATATTGTGAATCAGTCAGCCATGACATTGGACAAGAAATAATTGTATCCTGGATTTTATCAGCCAGCACTGATATATAGATATCAGAAAATATGGTTCTGAGTCAATTTCATTATGTTTACTTACATATTGCTTTTCCAGTCTTCCAATCTGAATATATGGTAACCCTGTTCACAAACTCTGTTTTTCCTGCAAAAACAGTCAATTTATATTCAACTAATAAAATCACACACACATGAAAACACACAAAATGCACTCCAACTGGGACATATTACTAAAATCCAAATTTTCCTTTGGTTCTTTTGGTGATGCTAATAAAGGTTGTAAAGAAAAGAGAATGACATTTTATATACCTTTTCACTTTAATTTTTTAAAAATTTTGGCAGAGACCTGTACACTTGCCAAAGAGAGGCAGAGAGAGTGAGAGAGACAGAGAAGATGAGAAAGCACCCTCTATGAGGGACGGTTATCCTGCAAGTCCTTCTTCTCCATTTTTTCTTTCAGGACTTTGGGCATGCATGTGCACAGTCCCAGTGTGTTTCTCAAGTCACCAGGTCCAGGACTTGAATCACACAGTTGGCCACGAGGAACCAGCTGTCTCAACCACCATGCAATAGGTGGGTCCTAAAATCTCCTATCTCAAGCTATTTTGCACTTTATTCATATCACGAATCTCTACAACTCTCATAATATTAAATTGTCAGTAATAAAGTTAATCGAATTATTCTGAATTATAGACAAGTAGTTTTTTGCATTGTTTAGTTTGTTTTGTTTTTCAGCTTCATTCAGAATCTGTATCTATAGTGCTAAGACCTAGATACAGGTCAGATAGGTGATTCACAATTATATCTGCCTTTATTTTGGGTGATATCTGTAATGTACAGATGTTGTTGTAAGAGAGTCACATCTTGGAGGCATCGTATTCTAATGTTCATACTGAGATAAGTATTGTTGTGGATAAAATTATATAAAGCTACACAGCTAATAATAAAAAAATTCAAATTAATGTCTATTTTGCCTCAGGCATTATTTTCTAGGGAATACAAAATAAAATAAAAATTGCTAAGGATACCTAAAAACATTCTTGTTATTACAAGGATTAACAGAAATATTTTTACAGTGAGTTAAGCTTTAAAAATATCACAAGGGACCAGCAGGTGTCATGGTGGTTAAGATGCTGGACTCCCAAGTGGGTGACCATGATTCAAGTCCCAGACCTGCCCACTTGCTTTCTCACTTTCCCTCTCTCGCTTTCTCTCTCTGATCAAATTTTAAAAACGATAATAAATAAAATTAGGGACCAGCAGTTGGCATAATGGCTATTGCTGGACTCCCATGTAGTCGACTGCGGTTCGAGTCCTGACTCAGTTGCATAAACTCACCACGGGTACATCTGCGTGCATGCCCAAGGCCCTGAGAGAAGAATAGAGGAGAAGGATTGTGGTGTGGTCATCCCCCCCAGGTGGTGATTTCTCACTTTCTGTCTCTCTGTCACTCTCTTTGTCTTCTGACAAGCACACACGCTCTATAGCAAAAAAAAAAAAAAAAAAAAAACGAACAAACAAAAACCCCGAGAGTATAGTATATGCCTATGTAGTTTGGATGGTGAAATGGCTATTTACACAGACACAATATCAGTTGATTGTCTTTTCTTTCAATATGAATTGAGAAAACTATGGTTTTATATTTTGCTATTTCAGGGAATTTGCCTTTGAAGTTAAATTTCACATAATTAGACTGATGAGCCTATTTCTGAAAGAAACGTTGTATTCCACATGTGAAAATAAATGCCTAAAACTTCCTACAGGAAAATTAATATTTACTGAGCCCTAGTCGAAGATGAAGTAAAGAACTGTATTTGCTCAAGGGTAAGTTAAGAACTTTAACACATTGAAAGATGTTAGAGGAAGAGCAACCTGCAGGCACAGAAGGCTTAACCTAGAGGACAGGAACCATTTCTCTCTACTTGGCCTCCAAGAGCAAAGAGTAATAAAGGCAGTGAAAAGCCAGTGATGGTAAAAATACAAACAATCACACATGCAAATTATTTCAGCATCTATCTACCTGACCTTGTATCCTATAGCTCTAAGTCTTCTTTACCAAATAATCAGTTGGTCTTTGTATGCTGGTCAACCACTGTCACCATCCCTAAATGAGGAAAACTCATGGAACTAAGAAGAAAATCACAATGTAGAGCCCAGACCCACAGTATATATAGTATGCTGCTCTGAAAAGCAAGTCACTATGGAATTTGTTTGTAAAATGTTGATAATATATTTTGAAATATATATATATATGCATATATATATATATTAGTAGAATGAATGAAAGAAAGGGAGAGAGTGAAAAGAGCAGAAATTATACTGCCAACAGTTGTGTTTGAAGTATATACTAATTACACCGAATGGAAATTTAAAAATTTGATTCCAAATATAAAAATATTTAAGTAATTCAATAAACAAGAACAAAATTACCAAAAAAGACATCCTTTTCACATTTATTTATTTATTTAAATTTTTTTAGAGAGTTTTTTACTATAGGGCACGTGAGCTCACCAGAGAGACAGAAAGGGAGAAATACCCACCTTCCAGGGAGAATGACTGTACCAAAATCTTTTTTTCCTCCATTCTCCTTTCAGGATCTTGGGAATCTGTGTACCATTCACCTGTCATGATATTTTTTTTGGAGAGGTCTTTGCTATAGGGCACATTCGCTCGCCAGACAGAGAGAGACAGAGAGACAGAAAACGAGAAATCACCCCCCAGGGGAATAGCCACGCTGCAATCCCTTCTCCTCCATTCTGCTCTTGGGATCTTGGGCACGCACGGACACATGCCTGGCGTGATCTTGGGCATGCACAGACACATGCCCGGAGTGAGTTTTAAGCCACCGGGTCTGGGACGTGAACCGCGGTCGACTACGTGGGAGTCCAGCGACATAGCCATTATGCTAACTTCTGGTCCCACCTGGCGTGATTTTTAAGATGCCAGGTCTGGGACTCAAACTGCAGTAGATTCCATGGGACTCCACCAACATAACATTACGCCAAATGCTGGTCCCTATTTATTTATTTATTAAGAGAGAGAGAGAGATAGGCTTCCCAAAGGTCCCTCTTATCACTGTCCACCCCTAATCTCAGCCAGCCCAGATCGTGGGCATGTGCATGTGTCTGCCTTCCCAGGGCAACCTCAGGACCTTTCTTACGAAGGTTCAATTGAGTTACTTGTACACTACTGTCTGCCCCTAGAAAACCCTTTTCTTCCTTTTTTTTTTTTTTTGAGAGAGCTTTTTCACTGTAGGGTCC
>NW_006160077.1:661061-697110 GCF_000334495.1 Tupaia belangeri chinensis | reverse complement strand
AAAGCGAGAAATCACCCCCCAGGGGGGATGGTCACGCCGCAATCCCTTCTCCTCCATTCTCCTCTCGGGATCTTGGGCACGCACGCACACATGCCCGGCGTGAGTTTTAAGCCACCAGGTCCGGGACACGAACCGCGGTCGACCACGTGGGAGTCCAGCGACATAGCCATTACGCTAACTGCTGGTTCCCCCCTTTTCTTTTTTTTGATCAAATATCTGTAAGTATTGCTTCTGTCAAAATAAGACTACTGAAGCTCAACTGCAATAATGTGTACTAACTGTTGCTGCTTGACTAAGGCAACACAGGAGGCCCAGATTTGATTTTTCAACCACCCAGAAATGCTAGGAGTTCCAGCTACTTAAGACTGATGCAAGAGGATTTTGAAACAGCAAGATGCTGTCTTAAAAATAACAACAAACACACACACACCCTCGCACACACATACACACACACACACACACACACAAAGAAAGGAAACAAAAAACAAAAAGATTACTGAGAAGAAAATATTCATCATATTTGAAGAAAGATATTTTAACAATTTTCAGAAAACCCCTGGGCAGAAAAATACATGAACAATTCTCTAATGAAATTTAGTGGGATTAAGAGTGTCTAAGAAAGTTGGATTCACTCACTAATATTTCAGAAAAATGTATTTAGAGATATTAGAAATAATAATAAAATAATCAGGATTATTTCTTCTCTTATGATTTCTTATGTACATTTAATTGTTGTTTATTTTTATGGTTATTATATGCTTTTTCCAAAGTATTTCATCACAATACTTATCTTATTTCATAATCCCTAACTATGAGGTAGTTACTATGTTTCTAATTTATAAATGAAGGAAGACCCAAATCACAGTTATCCCTCAGATAAAGATTCTATAAATACATGTATTTAGTTATTTTTTAAAATTTTATATTGTTGATTTTTGAACAAGAAATCATTTTAATGTCTTTGCTATTAATTTTCTCTTACAATGATTTGCTAGCATATTCAGAACAATTATTATTGGATAATGAATTTGAGAAGTTAATCATAAGTAAAACATTTTAAAATAAAATATTTTGTCAATAATTTTTCCATTAAGTCAAGTGTTATCCTGAACCAACTGCCATAAACTGACATGTATCATGATGTCAACTACATAATTTCACTAGAAGTTCATTTATGCTATCAGTCTCTCTGAGATTGTCTTGAGGGCCAGCCTGAGGTGTAGTGGTTGTGGCAGCTGGATCTCACATGGCTGACTGTGCAATTCAAGTAAGTCCTGCCCCTTCAGCCTGAAAATCACACTGGACACCCATGTATGTGCATGCTCAAAATCCTTAAAGAAGGGATTGCTGTGTGACCATACTCCATAGGGTGATTTCTCTCTCTCTCTCTCTCCCTGAAAAGTGCATGTGATCTATAGCAAATTAAAAAGAGAACAAGGTTTCTCTTGAATTTTTAAATCCAATTAAAACATTCTTTATAAGAAAAAGTTTGCAACAATGTTTCTTTCTTTTAACTTCTCTACAATGTTTCTCTCTATATTGTACTATGACATTATTTTGCTATTTCATTTTTATTTAAAAAATACATTTAGTCTATTTTTGCTTTTTTCTCCCTAGTCTATATTTATAACATCTTACTCTACTCAGTAATGTTAGTTGTATGATGTCAAATACTACTTTGTTAAAATACTAAGAAACATGGCTAATTTAATTTAGTTATTGGAAAATGATTAATTCCATAGTTACAAATGACTACCCAATGCATAAAAATTCTATGGAAATTGGGACCAGTAGTTAGCATAATGGCTATGTCGCTGGACTCCCACATAGTCAACCACGGTTCCTGTCCTGGACCCAGTGGCTTAAAACTCACACCAGGCATGTGTGCATGCATGCCCAAGATCCCGAGAGGAGAATGGAGAAGGGATTGCAGCGTGGCCATCCCCCCTGGGGGGTGATTTCTCGCTTTCTGCCTCTCTGTCTCTCTCTGTCTGTCTGGTGAGCACACATGCCCTAAAGCAAAAACCTCTCCCCTCAGAAAAAAAAAAATTCTATGGAAATTTACATGTTTAAAGAATTATTTATTTAATTTTATTCCTTGTTCTTCAATTTTCCCAGAGAAAGACACAGTGAGAGAGAAACAGAGAGAGAGAGAGAGAGTAAGCCATGAGTTCCAGGATCGGAACCATGGTCTGCCATATAGGAGTTCAGCTCCTTACCTGCCATGGCACATGCTGGCTCCTACATTGTTATTTTGATGGCCATGGGAAAAGTATATTTAAGAACACTCTGTGTCAAGTAAGTTTAGTAATTGCATTTGTATTTAAAAACCTCATTGGCACCAAGTAACATTAAGATATTTCACATTATCACTTCCACTATCTTTTTCATGAAGATGACCACACTTCCCAGACTTTTAAAAGTATCCAGACATCCTGGTCTCCTGACATAATTCTATTGTATGTCTATTTCCTCATTGTAATTCTACACCCAAATGTGGTTTCTTTGGAAAACAAATTATATGGTTATCCTACTTATTATCAACACATTTTTATTATTATATGAAGGAAATTTTTATGGTATTTCTATCATTATAATGATGTTGTGATAAGTAAAATGATCTCATTAAAATAATTTTAGAGGACCAGCAGGTTGCCAAATGGTTATGTTGCTGGACTCCCACGTAGTTGACTGCAGTTTGAGTACTGAACCTGGTGACAAGACTCTCACTGGGTGCATGAGTGTGCATGCCCATAATCCTGAGAGGAGAATAGAGGAGAAAGGATTGTGACATGGCCATTCCCCCTGGGGGGTGGTTTCTCACTTTCTGTCTCTCTGCCTCTCTCTGTCTTTCCAACTAGTGCACACTCACTATAGCAAAAATCTCTCAAAAAATAATAATTTTAGAAAAACTCTTCCCATCTTGACATAACTATTGTTACTTACTTAAATAATAGTTTATTCCTTTTTTTAAAGAATTATTTTATTTCACTTTATTTATTTTAATTTGACCAGAGAAGGACAGAGTGAGAGAGAGAACGGAAGCCTCTAGGTCTGGAACTTGAACCATGGTCGGCCATGTGGGAGTCCAGCACCCTTAACCACCATGCCACCTGCTGGCCCCAATAGTTTATTCTTATGGCCTCACAAATTATTTTTTCTTTTAAATTGCTGAGATAATTATGGAAAATCTAAGAGTAGAAACATATTCTTTTAAATATCTTATGCTCCTTTTTGATGAGAAATGTAGATAGAATAACAAAGTCAAATGGACCCTTTAGGTCTGGCATGATCAGTGTGAATGGAATGGATATACCTTTGGAGATTAACTCTTAGAACCAAATTATAGGGAAGTTAGAAAGGTGAGCTCCACTTAGCAACCTGTGGAAAAGATCTACAACCAAATAATATCAAGCAAAGTGTAATAGAAGTTGAATAAGGAAATGATGAATAAAAATATTGGGGGAAGATATAAGTAAGACATGCAGATCAATAAAGAGAGTAAAAAGTTGTTCAATGTAATAAAGTACAATAATAATGATTGGATGACCATCACTGAGTTACTCCTTACAGCAAAGCTTATGCTTTAATAAAGCTGACTCAGAACAAATATCACTTGAATTGGTGTGTAATGAGAAGTGGAAATGCATTTCAGAAAATTTGTCTTCCAATCAGAAACGGTTTCTGGCACCACACTTTTCTCAATACGCTCTTCATCTCCCTGTTTCTCAGCGTGTAGATCAGAGGGTTGAACATGGGGGCAATGATTGTGTAAAAAAGTGCAAACACTTTGTCTTCTGGAAAAGTTACCGTTGGTCGAATATAGATGAAGAGGACAGGCACAAAGAACAAAACCACAACAGCTATATGGGAACTGCACGTGGAAAGAGCTTTACCGCGGCTCTCTGCTGGGTAAGCCCTAATGGTATACAATATCAAAAAATAAGACAGCATCAAGATCACAAAGGCCACCAAACCCATTGTCCCAGAATTGGCAACCACTAGGATCCCAACTCTGTATGTGTCGATGCAGGCCAGCTTCAACAAAGGATACACATCACAGAAATAGTGGTCTATTTCATTGGGGCCACAGAAGGGTAAGTTGATGGTAAGAAGGAACATGAGAAAGGAATGCAGAAATGCTCCAGCACAGCAAGCGATGACCATGGCATTGCACCTTGGCCTGCTCATGATGACAGTGTAGTGCAGGGGCTTGCAGATGGCCACGTAGCGGTCATAGGCCATTGCTGTGAGGAGAAATATCTCAATCCCCCCAAAGAAGTGCATGGCAAAGAGCTGTGTCATGCAGGAAGTATAAGAAATTGTGTTAATTACTGCCAACAAGTCAGTCACTAGCTTGGGTGTCACTGTTGAGGTATAGCACAGATCTGAGAGAGCAAGGTATTTAAGGAAGAAATACATGGGCTGGTCAATAAGTTGGCTGCATATAATAGAAATCACAATGAGAAGGATTCCCATCCAAATAGCTATGTAACAAAGTGAGAATAATAGAAAGCAAAAATATTTAATATTCTTGTTTTGAGAAAGTCCTAATAATATAAATTCAGTGATGTTACTGGTAGTTTCCATGGTCCATGCAGTCTGGGTTCAATAAATATAGCTGAAAGCAAAAGGAATGTCAACATAAAAATAATGCCTTAGCATG
This sequence comes from Tupaia belangeri chinensis, assembly GCF_000334495.1. Classification (NCBI taxonomy): domain Eukaryota; kingdom Metazoa; phylum Chordata; class Mammalia; order Scandentia; family Tupaiidae; genus Tupaia; species Tupaia belangeri. The sequence continues at coordinate 692,444 of NW_006160077.1, read as the reverse complement.
GTGTGACTCAGAATGAGACTTGTATAAATGAACTCATTTATTTAAGTAGTTCCCTTAAATTATTGAAATAATTGATTCTAAACAATGTATAGGTGGGCTAGCCATATAGTACAGCACCCTGATCAGTTTTATGTAGCAAAAGGATGTGATATTAATAAGCTAGCTGAATGCATAAACAAAGATGTACAGTCATTTCACTTAAGAGACACAAAGGTGGGGGCCAGCATGTGGCATGGACGTTAAGGCGCTGGACTCCCATTTGGTCAACTGCACCCAAACCTGGTGGCTTGAAACTCATGGCAGGTGCATGTTTATGGATGTGCATACCCAAGATCCCAAGAGGAGAATAATTGAGAAGGGACTGTAGCATGGCCATCCCACCTGGGGGATGATTTCTTTCTTTCTCTCTCTCTGAACAGCACATAACCCTGTAGAAAAAATTTCTAAAAATAAGTTAATTTATTGAGGAGTACACATTTTTTTGTCTTGGGGTAGCTTGCTTATTAAGTGAAACAGAGCCAGACTTAGAGTGAAGTCAGTGAGGTGCATTTCACAAGTGCAGGAGAGAATCCCATCTTTATTTAAATATTAATTTTATTCTTGTGAAATTGACTTTTTTTTTTCTTTTTTTTTTTTTTTTTGTAGAGATTTTCACTGTAGGGCGCGTGCGCTCGCCAGACAGACAGAGAGAGACATAGAGACAGAAAGCGAGAAATCACCCCCCAGGGGGGATGGTCACGCCGCAATCCCTTCTCCTCCATTCTCCTCTCAGGATCTTGGGCACGCACGCACACGCGCCCGGCGTGAGCTTTAAGCCACCGGGTCCGGGACACGAACCGCGGTCGACTACGTGGAAGTCCAGTGACATAGCCATTACGCTAACTGCTGGTTCCTGTGAAATTGACATTTTTGATAATTATTTACTGACCTACAGTAGGTGTACATATTTATGAGATATAATGCATTTTTTAAATAAATGCATACAATGTGTAATGATCAGATCAGAGCATTAACATATCCATCATCCCTAATGCCTATTGGATTAAAATATTTTTTATTATGGTTGCTGAGTTGTTTATACCCATGGTGAGTACATTTGCCTCATTCTAGTCTTTATATTAGATCTAAAAACATTATATATTTCACAACACTAAGTGAAGTACCAAGGCTAATGGTACCAGAGTCTGCATGGGGTTAGAGGTAGATGAGGGTTCAAGGAAGCAAACGATCAACAGACACAAGAAGGATGTAAACAAGATGAATAGGCTATGCACTGGTGTTCCTCTGGAGCATAAAAAGGCATTGCCAATCAATATCTACCTGCAGAAAAATAGTTGAAGGAATATGAAAAGTACACAATATAATGTTCATTGTTGAAGATGGTGAATATCATCTCTTGATACCTTTGATTTTATTGTCACATACTTCATCAATGTTTTAAGACCACTAAGATGTGCAAGAATTATAGGTAAATCAGAAATTATATTTAAAAAATATAGAACAATTTAAATAATATGAAAAATGATAGTATATAAAGGTTATCTGGCTATGATGTTTCCTTTGATTTAAAAAGATGAGATTAAAAATCATAATAATTAAATAATATTGAGAAAGGAAGGCAACTTGAAAAATAAAAGTGCACTGGGACCAGCATTTAGCATAATGGCTATGTTGCTGGACTCCCATGTAGTAGACTGCTGTTCAAGTCCCAGACCCAGTGGCTTAAACTCATGTCAGGCACGTGTGCCTGTGTGCCCAAGATCCTGACAGAAGATTGGAGGAGAAAGGATTGCAGTGTGGCTATCCCCCCTGGGAGGTTTCTCGCTTTCTGTCTCTCTGTCTCTCTCTCTCTCTCTCTCTGTCTTTCTGGTGAGCACATGTGCCCTATAGCAAAAATCTTTTTAAAACAACAAAAAAAAAAGTGCAGCAATGTATCTATGTAATGGTACTTAACACACATGTGACTGTAATAACCTCTTTAATTAATAAATAATTGCAGAAATTGATAAAAAAGTGACTTCACTGTTTTAAAATTTAAAACATGTTTTAAACCTTCTTTTATTCACTTAGAGAGAGAGAGACAAGTTACTTCACAGGGTCTGATCGCGTGTCCCATCTTCCTCCCTACCAGCCCCTCAGCCAGCCAAGATCATGGATTCACCTAGGCACATGTGGTATTTCAGGTTGACTCAAGAGTCAAACCCAGGCCTCCTACATAGCTTCGATATTGCACTGCGGATGAGCTTCCGGCTGTTTTAAACTGTGTCTTTTAGAAATAGTGTAAAGTTTGTAAATAATGCATCCCAAGTGTAGCTATTTATTTTTAGTATTCTATAATTAGAAAAAAATACTTAACTTATATTATTTAATATCTTGTAAACAGAAAAATGAATTTTTAAAAATAGCCTTAGTTTAGATTATTGATTTGTTTCCCATTAATTTACCTTTTTTTTTAGTTATGAACATATCATTCATCTTTTCCAAGAGTCTGAGATAACCCTCCCTTATACTTGCTCATACAACTCTTGAAGAACAACATGATTCTTACAGACAAAAGATGTTACATATTACACTCAGAAAAATGCCATTAATTAATAGGCAGGATGGTGTAAAAAACTCTCTGTCTCCCTTTCTCTTCCTCTTTCTTTCTGCATTTTGACACAATGAAGAAAGAATTAAATGTCTTCCTAGTTTCTTTGTTTCCTTAAGTTTATTGTTCTACAATAGCCCTCACTTAATATAAAGAGTTTATATTTACTCTGTTTTAATTACAGCTTATACTTCAATCATCGTGTTACAATTTTCAGTGTCTTTGTTGCTAACTTCTCAGTCACTAAATTTTTAATTTATTACAACCTCCATTTTATGTTACCGAATTTAAAGAGAGAACTCGGCTTCAGGAACTGCAAAGACTATTATGGCACTAAGACAAATTCAGTAGCTGTGATTATAACTCGGTTCTTTGTTTTTTCTTATCCTTATCCCTTTCTCTTATTTTTTCTTTTTTTCTAATCTGTTCCTAAAAGGAAAACCCTTGTCTTGGCTATACCACATGTAAATATTTAAAGTTTTGAATAAATTGCATGAAATAAGAACTTCAACATGTGGACAGCCAAATAAGGAAATGGATAATTTATTTATCAACAAATGTGCTTGACCTTTTTCAATGTAACAAGCACCATTTTAGGCAGTGGTAATAGATTTTTAAACCAGATATAGAAGGTCCTTATACTGAGGATGATTAACAGCAAAATAAATTTCAGAAGGAAAATGAAATATCAATACTTACACCTTTAGAAAAGAGTCACACAGTAGGTCTAAAATAACTTGCATTTCATAATGAATTGAATCATCCTATCCGCTTTAATTCTATAAAAAGTCGATCAAAATTGTGGGAAGTACAGCTTGCATGCTCCTTGCAGGATACTAGACTTTCTAGAACAGGAGCCATGATGTTTCAGTCCCAGTTATCCATCAGGACATGCAGAAAAAAATAAAAAAGGATCAGAAGCTAAAATTTTAATTTTAATAGGATATTGGGTTTTTATTTATATACCACGGATCCAGTTCTTCAGATTTTAAATTTCACACTTCATTTTTAAAAATTATTTATTTAATTTTATAATTATTTATTATTATTTAATTTGCTATAGGACACATTTACTCACCAGAGAGAGAGGGAAAGTGAGAAAGCCAACCACCACATCTGAGACTTGTACGTCAGTCAACGATGTGGGAGTCCAGCATCTTAAACACCAACACCATGCCCTAAAATTTTATATTTCTTAAAATGTTAAGAATTATATCACTTTTTCCCCAGAGCTTCTTAAGTTCCATTAATGATTAATTATTTGACTTAAAAAAAAAAAAAACTACATTTGAAGGAGTTGCCTTATTCACACAAATAGATAATTTAAGATACTTGTTGAGAGTTATGCTTCAGGTTCCTTCTTAATAGAAAAATTTTATTAAAAAAATACCAAGACTGGCCTCCTTGAGTGTAACAGGGGCATTTTCTCTCTATTTTAATATCTCTGTGTTCTCTTGTGGAATTTTTAATTTATTGATTTCTTCCTAAAATATTCTATTAATATAATTACTAACACTGAATTCTGAAGAGTCAGGATGTCCGCTTTCAAATGAGAATCATCGTGTTACAATTTTCAGTGCCTTTGTTGTTAACCTCTCCGTCACTGAATTTTAAATTTATTACAGCTTCCATTTCACATTCTCAAATGAGGATGGACATGAATAACATCATTAAACATAGTTCTTCAGTGAGGCCACAGTAGTGCTTTGTATTCTTCTTATCTTTCATGGTTTGGTATCAGCACAGAAGTTCAGAGAGAGCAAGTAAGAGAACTTAGTATATGATCAGGGGTAAAATAGTGAACTTGCAGGACACTCATTCTCGCCCTGTATAATGTGGGCATTTCTAATGAGAGCGTTTCATGATCATACAGCTTGAACAATCTGGTACTTAGTGTGCCACTGGCACAGATTCTTTTCTCTATCATTTTGCTTTTTACCACATTGTTATGTAGAGATTAAATATCCAATCCAATACATAATAAAAATAAAAGTTCACTGAAAAATTAATAGATAAAAAATGCAACCTATTATCATTCATATAGAATTGCTTGCTATTATCTGAGGTTTTGCAGAGACCTAAAAGAGAATTAATGGAAACACCTTGTAGTTAGTGTCTGCCATGTCCTAGATGCAATTCTAAAGATGTGACATATATTGACTCTAATCCTAACAAGGACTCTGTGATCATTTTATTAGCCCTAATTTGCAAAAATGGAAACCTCTTTATAATTTGGATAAGCATTGATGGAGACTATACGTCAGTCAACGATGTGGGAGTCCAGCATCTTAAACACCAACACCATGCCCTAAAATTTTATATTTCTTAAAATGTTAAGAATTATATCACTTTTTCCCCAGAGCTTCTTAAGTTCCATTAATGATTAATTATTTGACTTAAAAAAAAAAAAAAACTACATTTGAAGGAGTTGCCTTATTCACACAAATAGATAATTTAAGATACTTGTTGAGAGTTATGCTTCAGGTTCCTTCTTAATAGAAAAATTTTATTAAAAAAATACCAAGACTGGCCTCCTTGAGTGTAACAGGGGCATTTTCTCTCTATTTTAATATCTCTGTGTTCTCTTGTGGAATTTTTAATTTATTGATTTCTTCCTAAAATATTCTATTAATATAATTACTAACACTGAATTCTGAAGAGTCAGGATGTCCGCTTTCAAATGAGAATCATCGTGTTACAATTTTCAGTGCCTTTGTTGTTAACCTCTCCGTCACTGAATTTTAAATTTATTACAGCCTCCATTTCACATTCTCAAATGAGGATGGACATGAATAACATCATTAAACATAGTTCTTCAGTGAGGCCACAGTAGTGCTTTGTATTCTTCTTATCTTTCATGGTTTGGTATCAGCACAGAAGTTCAGAGAGAGCAAGTAAGAGAACTTAGTATATGATCAGGGGTAAAATAGTGAACTTGCAGGACACTCATTCTCGCCCTGTATAATGTGGGCATTTCTAATGAGAGCGTTTCATGATCATACAGCTTGAACAATCTGGTACTTAGTGTGCCACTGGCACAGATTCTTTTCTCTATCATTTTGCTTTTTACCACATTGTTATGTAGAGATTAAATATCCAATCCAATACATAATAAAAATAAAAGTTCACTGAAAAATTAATAGATAAAAAATGCAACCTATTATCATTCATATAGAATTGCTTGCTATTATCTGAGGTTTTGCAGAGACCTAAAAGAGAATTAATGGAAACACCTTGTAGTTAGTGTCTGCCATGTCCTAGATGCAATTCTAAAGATGTGACATATATTGACTCTAATCCTAACAAGGACTCTGTGATCATTTTATTAGCCCTAATTTGCAAAAATGGAAACCTCTTTATAATTTGGATAAGCATTGATGGAGACTAAAGACTATTTTCCACAGTATTTGATTGATTTTCTTTCTACCTGGATATTGTTAATGTGGTTGGCAGTTCCAAATTAAGCTTAGTATTATTTTAAAGATATATTTTTTATTTTGCAAGTTCTTTGTGCAGCCAAATTGTCTCACCCAAGAAGTCAAGGCAGAACTGAATTTATCCCTATAATATTGAAGCTTTTTCTTTTGGCCTGCACAAAATCTTTACTGAACTCATTATACTTCCTTCCTCTTTTACTTTACCCCATGATCATTTCTACCCATTAAATTTGCTCTACATAGGGTCCATAATCTTCTAATATTACTATATTATACATCATTTAGCACACTTAATTACTTGGGTCTTTTTATCACTTACAGTAAAGGAGACAGGAAAGGATAATGAATTCTAATATATTTGCTTAGATTCTTTTAATTTGCATTTTCTCTTTTCTTCTTCACCTAAAGTGCAAGTTACTTTTTTGCTATCTTTTTTTCCCACTTTTATCCAATAAATTCTCAATAGGACACTGAATTCTATAGTAATTTTCTTTATTTCTCAATAATAAAGGCTTTATCATTTTGACATTTTCTCTGGGGTAAAATTATCATTGTATATATTTAAGTATGGGAAAGAAAGTATGCAAAATGTTTGCAAATATCTAAAGAGGGACATGGATATATAAAATAATATGTAAAGATAAAAATGTAACTTGTACTATATAGTATATGTGTATGAAATTTAAAATAAACATTTATTTTCTCCATTTTGGTTGTATTTTTACTTACCAGAAAAACAATTCTCCTATGTAAGTCCTAGTTGTAGGACATTCCAGTTTTTCTTCAAAAGTGGAATGTTTCCTCCTAATGTTTTAAACTAAAAGGCAATAAAACCATTGCTGGCATTTATATTAAAAATGCATTGGTTTTCTAATATATATTGTATGTGTGTGTATATATAAGTATGAATCTACATCCAATGTAGATTCATGAATGGAAATAGCTTTATGCATTTTCTGTTTAATTTCCAAGTGGCATTTAAAGTGAATTCTCTGAGAAAGTAAAACCCCAAGCCACTTTCTCACATATTTTTAATGGTAGGAAACATGTCCCAGTGGAAAAGTAGGCCAATGTAAGGCTAATTTACCTCAAGTCTTTAAGTATAGTTAGGCCAAAGTTAATAATCTGTTATAGTCTGAGGAGCCTAAATACAGACCAAGGGTACCTTTTCATTCAAGGGGACAGGTCATGATGTCTGTGCTTTATATTGAAGCAAATTCTGAGGAAAACGTAGGGAAAAAGGTCTAAACAGAGAAAAATAAGAAATACCAAAGAGAACTCCAGGGAAATGGAATTCTGGTTCTCCAGTTTGGTTTGCTTCAGAATACATTGAAAAAATAAAGCATGACACATGCCAGTGAGGCTGAGGTTAAAAAGGAACCCTCCTACACTGTTGGTGGGAATGTCAATTAGCACAGCCACTGTGGAGAACAATATGGATGTTCCTCAAAGACCTAAAAATAGAAGTCCCATGTTCCTAGCATTTCCACTTCTGGGTATCCACCCCAAGTATGGGAAAACAGTCAGAAGAACACTTGCTAAACCATGTTTATTGTAGTGTTATTCACAATTTCTAAGACATGGAATCAGCCAAAATGCCCAAGAAAAAAATATCTAGGTTGAAAAAGTGTGGAACATGTACACTATGGAATACTATTCAGTCATAAAAAGTTTGAAACCCTCTCATTTGATACAAAGTGAATGACTGTAGAAGATTTAATGCTAAGCAAAGCAGTCTATGAAAGAGATATCTATGCTCAGTATTTACTGAATGTCTACACGCTACTGAAGAAACTAAAAGAGCAACATGTATAAAAGCAGAGAACACAAGTGTAAAAGCCAAAGACTGTATAGGAGAAGGTGCATGGTAGAGGGTGTTAAGAAAATGGAGCCTCATGGTGGAGTCTCCTTAAAATGGAGGAAGTCTTACTTCATGGGTCATACAAGGTAAAGAAGTAGACAACTCAGCTTCCCCAAGGGTACAAGCACAGTCCAACTCTATGTCAGAGAATTGTGGCTGAGCATTTAGACCTTTTTCCCATTTCTTCTGATGTTCAGATTACTGATTATATTGATGACATTCTAATCCAAGGTCATTCTAAAGAGTCATTGCAGATAATTTTGGACGATTTAATAGAACACATGAGGACCCATGGATGGGAAATAAATCCTGATAAAATACAAGGGCCTGATTCCCAAGTGAGGTTTTTAGGGATACATTGGAATGATGGCAAGTGTGGAGTGCTGCCCAAAGCAAAGAATAAGATCTTACAATTTCCTCCACCAGCCAGTAAAATGAGGCTCAAAAATTTATTGGATTGTTTGGTTATTGGGGAAATCACATTCCCCACCTTGGGCAGATACTTAGTCCTTTGTATAAGATAACCCAGAAGAAGTATCCTTTGAATGGACTCCTGAAGCTGCACAGGCTTTCAAAGCAGCTAAAGTAGCTATACAAGGATCTATGGACCTGTGGCCAGTACAAGACGGTCCTGTTGAACTCGTGGTCACTGTAGACGATAATCATGCTAATTGGAGCCTATGGCTGCTTCAAAAGTGACAGCGAGTCCCTTTGGGATTCTGGTATCACAAACTGCCTGAAGCCGGGTTATCATACACACCCTTTGAACAACAGTTATTGGCCACTTACTGGGCTTTAGTTGATACTGAACATTTAACTTTAAATCATGAAGTAATTCTTAAGCCTCGTATCCCCATTATAACCTAAATATTAAGTGATCCCAGTTACCACAAAATTGGAAACGCCCAAGAAGCTAGCATCATTAAATGGAAATGGCACATCCAAAATAGGGCCAAAGCTGGCCCAAATAGACTTCCCAACTTGCATGAGTTGGTAATCTCCTTTCCTACAAGAGATGACTCTAACTTAAATATCTAGTCTCTTAAAGAATCCCTTACAAATGTGGGACAGGGATATAATCAGCTAACTCTAGAACAAAAACAACATGCTTGATTCACTAATAGATCTGCTAAATATATTGAAACACAGCATTATTGGAAAGCTGCAGCTTTTAATCCATGTACTAAGCATTCTTTAATTAAGCAAAGAAAGGGTCAAAATAGTCAGTATGCTGAACTATATGCAGTCTACATGGTTTTACAATTAGGAAAAGGTCAACCATGTCATTTGCTCACTGATTCATGGGCTATTATGGAGAAATTAACTACTTAGATAATGAAATGGAAAGAAGACCATTAGATGATACATGACAAATGATTATGGGGAGCTGATTTATGGAAAAAAAAATTAGAATGTTATATAATGTACTAATGTGTCTGTTTTCCATGTAAACGCTCATGCTGCACCTAATACCATAGAATGTGAGTATAATACTCTTGCTGATCAGTTGGTTGCCATCACCTCAACCACGCCTAGCATAGGAAATTCCTAGATATCCGCTGAGACTGCTGATGAAATTATTCAATTAGCAAAATGGATCCATCAACATACAGGACACACGGGTGCCACCTCTATGTACAGGTGGGCCCACACCCATGGTATTCCTCTCACTTTAGGAATGCCAAAAAACCAGTTTTTAACTGTCCTTTATGCCAACAAATGAAATTAAAATCTATCCCTCCTATTGTGACAGGAGAATCAAACAGGGGCCAACAGCCTGCACAGATATGGCAAACTGACTACATAAGACCACTTCCAGCTTCACGGGGTTGTAGATATATCTTTGTGGCTATAGATATTTATTCCTGTCCTTATCACCGTGCTACCCAAAAGAACACCCTTCACACCTTAGATATTATAATCTTATATTATAGAGTCTCTTTACAGTTCAAAGTGATAATAGATCCCATTTTAAAGAAAAATTAATCCAGGAGTAAAGTGCCAGTCATCACATTAAATAAATATATCATGTACCCTATTATCCTCAAGCATCTGAAATGGTAGAAAAAAATAAATGGTCTCTTAAAAAAATTAAAGAAATTAGGAAATGGTTTGTATGGACAATAGAAAGATAATTTATTTACAGCCATTCAACACTAAATAAACTAATATTAGCTCAATCCAATGAAAGCCCATTACAATGTATGATGACCCCTAGTCCTCAAATTTGGGTCTCAGAAAACCCTCCTTTACAATGGTGATCATTAAGCCCAGGTACCATTCCATGGCTCGCCTTTAGCAGCAGGACATGACTTATATGCCATTTGGACACACGTAATTACTCCTCATAATGTAGAAGTTATCCCGACAGGACTGGGCATTAAAATTCCTACTGGGTATTTCGGACAAATAGCTCCACGTTCTAGTCTAGCTCTCAAAGGGATCCAGATAATGGCTGGTGTTATCGATGCTGGTTATGAAGGAGAAATAAAGATTTTGATATAAAAAGTCATTCCTCAAACTTTAATCCTTACTGCTGGAATGAGACTAGCCCAGTCGATAATACTATCCTGTTTATCAAATGTTACATGGAATAAAGTGACCCCTCCAAGCTCTTCCATAGGAAGACAAGGTGGTTTCAGATCCACCGTAGGAGTTCTGGGCCAGAAAGTTTGGCACCAAATGACCCCAATTGGTCCCCCCTTCCCTGGAGAGATTATAGCTGAAGGTGATAAAAATGTTGTAGTAACTATGTCCGCTGGATCAGATTATCCTTCATATATCCCTACTAATCAACTATATTCTCAAACCTAGTTGTTTATACTAGGAGCCTCCTTCTAGGTCATGAGAACCTGGACCAGTGTAACTCGACTGACTGCTGTCATTGGAGATGCTTTGACTATCACATTTTCCTGGAGGAATAAAATCAACAATCGTACCCAAGATACCTTCACTTGTGATGCCAACCAGAAATGCTCCATTATGAAAATACACATTGGTGAGAAGGTTACTCATTGGAAAGGAGACTCTATAATGCAAGCTGTGCTTGCGAGCTCTGTCCCTTTAGCCTTAAATGTAACTCCTAATGTTTCTGTATGCTGTCAAACATATACTATGCTTTCTCTCCATTACCGACACAATTATTATTTAAAATCCTTAATGAAAAATTACAATAATTGTCAAAATAAAACATTTATACTAATTATAACTAACTCGGTGCTTGTACTTGGTAGTAATGCTTCAACAATTAGCAGTCGCGGACCGTAGATTATGTATGGTTCTCAATAATGTCCCCTAATAATGCAAGTGTTTCCACCCCTTAGTCAGCTAGGCTTCCTCATTCTGTACAGAACGTTAGCACCTTAGCTAAACAAATTGTTGTACAACACATTACATTTCCTCCCATTCCAGAATGTAATTGATGCCATCGAGCTTGGTATGACACCTTATTGGGCGGTTTAGGAGCGGGCTTAGGCGTTGTCAATAGCATAGATTTAGAATCCTTACCATATAAATTAAAACATGCTGGACAAGATGTATCACATGCTATAACAGTAAACACACAATGGTTACCCACCACCATTCTGCCCCACAAACATACCCTAGATTACCAACAGCAAATGCTTACTATTTTTAATGATTTGGAAATACATCAATACTCTGTAGACACTAATATCACAAAATGGTTAAATTGGCCTAAATGTAGTCTTCAAACTCTTTATGCCTTAATTCAATGAAAACATGCCCAATGACTCTTACAAAATAAACACAATAATGTTTGGATGGTTTTGCTCCAACGGTATTCTTCTGATTTACAAATCTATTACCCCACTCCTGCCGAATGTTTGGAATTATTTTGCACAGGGTTACTTTATGTATACAAAGTACAACATTATTCACTAGTATATCAGTTTCATGTGCTACCCATAATTAGTGCTTCATACTTCCTAGTTCCTCAAGTTAATGGACAATATATTGATGATGCCAATAGAACTTACACCCTAGCAGATTGTATCCAGACCCGCAGAGACCCATTTGCAAGGATTTAATCAGAATGAGTGAACCCTGTTTACTGCAATGCTCCGTGTCTTCCTGTACTCTTATATTATTCCCTTTACAGAACTATTCAGCCTTGTATGAAATAACTCCCCAGCACGTATATAAAACTAGTAGCAATACCACTGAATTGTACTTAATGAATTTACTCCTTTCTCTGGCTGTATAGATCATACTAAAATTTTATATTGAGGAGGACAAGTATATTTTCTTAGTCCACTTCTAAACATTGAGACAAACATCACGTGGAAATTTTTAACTCTACCAGAACCTAATATATATGTAGGTTTATCATTATACCATATTTTACAAACATCTCATCTATTACAACAACATCTTATACATAACCAGTGCACGTTAGGAGAACACAAACTGTTAACAAAAATAGCAGCTAATAAGCTTCTAGAGTTGTCTCATGTAGTGATTGACGATACCAATCAAAATTGGTATGATTTTCTGTTTAATAGTCCAACTGCTATGAATTACTTTACTGCTATTTTTACCCCTGTACTATACATAAGTCTGATTCTTGTACTCATGTGTATATACAATTGTTATATGTGTCATAGGATTAAGAGGTTATACCATAGAGTTATAACTGCTACCTTTGCATACCCCTTGAAACAGACTTAGGACTGAATGTTAAGAAAATGCAGCCTCATGGTAGAGTCTTCTTAAGATGGAGGAAGTCTTGTTTCATGGGTCATGCAAGGTAAAGAAGCAGACAACTTTACAAGGACAACCTGTGGTCTGGACAGCTTATTAAGTCTCCAGGAACATAGTGCTGTGTTCCTGGATAACACAACTAAATGCCTTAAGTCTGGAACATTCCGGCCCTTTAAGTGCATTTACAATGGGGACTGGGATCCTGGCCAGATCCTATCTCTCCATAAGAAATCCTACAGCTGTGCCGTTTTGGCTCCAGACAAACAACACAGAACAGTATAAATAAAAACCCAGACTAATAAGATATGAGCTTGAATAAATCTTTGCACTGAACTTGCGTTTGCCCATGATGTTACTCCCAGTGCTGCTGTAGTGAGCCTTTTCAGTGTGAAGTCACAGTTTGCATAAATAAACTTTCTCTTTACTTTCACTTACTCTACTACGGTGTCTTAATTGAGTGTGTATCAGGCTCTTTCAATTAAGCGGTGCACCCATATGAGAAACTTTCTGTTTCTCACACAGAGGGGAGGAAAGGGCTCAGAAAGAAAACAAAAATAAAGCATGTGAAAGACACAAGAACAGAAAGTTATCTGTTGATGATGATGTATGTGGTAAAATCTTTGCTTGATTGGCATGCACCTAATGCATGCTGGGAAAATCATGTTTCAAGCTGTGAAGATGTACAGGGATTAACTTTTTTCCCTGTAGAGATTTTAGCTTTAGGGTACATGCATTTGCTGGAGAGAAAGAGAGACAAAGACAGCAAGAGGAAAAGTGAGAACGCAACTTCGAGGAGGATGGCCACATTGTAATCCCTTCTCCTCCATTTTACTCCCTGAATCTTGGGCAAACACACATAAGCATCTACTTCCTGAATCTTGGGCAAACACACATAAGCATCTGGCATGAGTTTCCAGCTACTGGATTCAGGTCTCACACTGCTGGCCCAAAAAATATCTAAAAGGAAAAGAAGTGGTAATTTTTTATTTTTATTTTTTTAGATTTTTGCCATTGGACTTTTGCAATCACTGAAGAGAAAAAGAGAGGAAGAATGAGAGATCTTCACTTGGGGAGATGGTACATTGCAATCCTTTCTCCTCCACCTGGGATTTTGGGAACACATGCACTCAGCATGTTTCTCAAGCCATTGGGTCTGGGACTAGAACCGCAGTTGACCATAAGATCCAGCACCTTAATCACAACACCACCCGCCATCTGAGGGAATAATCCTTTCATTACTTGCATCTGAGTGACTCCACCTCTTACTCCAGACCCGACAACAGCAGCTAGTTTACAGGTTTTACTCTCAAAGCAGGCGGAAATTTATAGCACTAACTCTCACAAATAGTAATGTAAGAATATTTTTAAAAATACATCTTAGAAAATGTTATTCCAAAGAAGATAAGATGGTTATTGGGAAATCAATTACAAATAGATAAATAATAGTATTTAAAATACTGTTATCAAAGATATGAGGCAGATTTAGCATGTCTTCAAATGATGCATAGGGAATGGTCAGAATTGGATTGAGAGAGTTACACTGACTAATTTAGAGGATAAATAAGGAATTTGGGTCTATGAGACAATCACATTCTGAATAATAATTAAAGTCACATAAGTTCATTTTTCCTTTCTTTACAAAATAGTTTGTTAAATGGAAAGGCATGTAAGCTGGTAGTTTGAAAGAAACTCTTATGCTCTTGCTATAAAAATAATTTTGACTTTATTTTTGAAAAAAAATTATTTTACTTATTTTCCACAAACAACTTATTTTACTTATTTTTTTTAAAAAAACATTTATTTCTTTAAAATGGGTAAGATCATTAACATTATATCAAGCACATAAGCAAAATAAAAGTATATCATGTGCTCTAGGTCATAAATTAGGGTAGTAAGATTCAAATCAGGGACTTCTGATTAATGCTTGTTTTTCTTTCTCTCTCTTCTGCCTCCTTGATGCTTGATTTTTTGATTTTGAGGAACATTTCATAGACTGTCTTCATAGTAAGCCAAAAACAGCATTATTCTTAGACTTTAAATTTGACTCCCTGGTATTCATGAGACCACTGTATGTGAAAGGCTATTTCTATCATTAGGGTCACTCCTGATAACACATATCTTTTTTGTTTTTCTTTTCTTTCTTTCTTTCTTTTATTTATTTTATTTTATTTTATTTTTTGCTATAGGGTATATGTGCTTACTAGAGAGAGAGAGAGGAATAGAGAGAGGGAGGATGGCCATGCTGCAATCCCTTCTCCTCCATTCTCCTCTCAGGATTTTGGTCAAGCATGCACATGTGCTCTGTACTTTTCATGCTGCTGGGGCCGGGACTTGAATCATGGTTAAACACGTGAAAGTTTAGTACCTTAACCACCATGCTACTGTTACCTTCAATTCCACTATTCCTTCCTTCCTTCCTTTCTTTTTTTTTTTAACCTGTTGACCGTGCATTTTATTTCTGGTTAATGGTAATGTTTGCCTTTGACATACATTTAGATTTATATGTAGGTTGCTATGGTGACAAACCCATGGGACATCATTTGCATTAATTCTGTGACTGGCATCCAATAAGGTTGTGCAGTGCAGGGCCCTGTAAAGCTGGAGGTAAATATAATGTTTTTTGAAAATGTTCACCAGAGACTGTACCTTTGACCAGTTTTCTCTGTAACCAACTAAAAAGAAAAATAAAAAAAGAGTGTGGGCTCTAATTGACCAAGACTATCATTATGTCATCCATAATATTTTGTAGTATATGGATTCTATAATGAATATGAAGAATTAGCAGAAGTTTAAATTCTGTCACCAACACCTCTCTATTTTTTTACCTCACTAGAAAACCAGGAACAGAGAGGGGCACATAACAATATATTGTCTCTCTAGTCATATTTCACTCACAGTAATGAATATAATTTGTTTTCCTTGAGTACAATTACTGAATCATTAGCAATGTTTCTTGTATTTTCAATTTATCTGTTAAATTTCTCATTTGATCATTTATTGTTTTCTTGGTTTTATTCAATTATTTCTCTGAATTCCATTAAATTTCACTGACTTTTTAAAAAGACTTATTTTATAATTCTTTTTCAGGCAGATTACACATCAGTTTGTTTCCCCCCCCCCCTTTGGGTTGTTAACTGATTTTTTTTTTTTTTTGCTCTTTTTGTAATGTCAAGTTTCCTTGATTGTTCTTGATACTTGTGGCTGTGCGTTGCTCTCTGTGCTTTTGAAGGAATAAGCACTTCTTCCAGTCTTGGTAGAATGATTTTGTCTGGGTAACTCTTTACCATTTAATCCATCCAGAGATTCTGAGCAGGCTGTCCAGCATGGTCTTCCACTGAACTACTGGATCCTTAGGCAGGTTGACCTGGTGGTTGGGTCCACTGGAGTGGGTATGGGTCATGAATCCATGAGACTGATCTGTTGTTGTAGTGAACCTAGATTTTACATCTGTGAGAATAAGCCTAGGGTCTGGATCCATCTGGACTAGTTGAGAGCCTAGATCTGCATGGTCATTACTGAAGTACCACACTGTGGGAGCCAGTCTGATACTAGTGTCTGTAGGGTACTCCTGGAGTCTGGGTCTGCTGAAGTAGATCTGGACTCTGGGCCTACTGGAAATAACTTGAAGCCATGGCCTGCCTCGTGTTGAGGAAGGCATGGAACTAGTGTCTGAGGTGGTCTGTTTGGAACGTGGTATTCTGAGTGATGGTTTGAAGCTTGGAGCCTCAGTCGTTGATCCAGAGCCTGTGTACTGAGGGACTGTCCACACATTGGGGTCTATTGAGTTGGACCTGTGCTCTGGATTTATTGGAACAGGGTGCTCTGGAGATGGCCTGTAGGGTGAGACTGCAAGGACCAGCCTGGTACTGGGCAGATCTAGAGCTAGGTGTCAGTCTTATAGCAGGGGCCATTGAATTTGGGACAGGACTGAAACCTGGATATGTGGCACCAACTTAGTGATGGGAGCTGTTGCCATTCTGGGGACACTAGAACAAGACTGGTTCTAGAATGGACCTTGAAAACATGTCTGCTGAGCTGACTTGGAGCCTGGGGCTACAGCTCTAGCCTAGATAATATACTGAGATGATCTGAAGCATAAGACTACAGAATATAGCTCGATAGAGAGGTGGTCCTGGAGACTCATTCTAGGGGTATCAGGCTAGAGTCTGAGGCCGTGGGTCCAACCTAGGGCAGGGTTTCTCGGAGTAGGCAAAATGTTGGAGTCTGAAGGAAAACACGGTACTCACTTTTTTCTCCTTACCCCAGAGGGAGGGTGTCTCTGCAACTTGGGAGTGGGAAAAGGGTGACAGGTAATACAAAAATGTCTTTCTTGTCCTCTTCAAACTATCTTTCTTATATCTGCACTACACTTTGGCATTGTAACAATGCATAATATATGTGTATGTGCATGTGCATATAAATATATATATATACACACACACACATTTTTCTAATTTCTTATTGTTTTATATTAAAACATTTTTAGTGTTCAATTTTACAATCTATTCTATTTTGTTGCATATTATTTAGGAAGGGTTGTAATCTCACATAGAAGAGAAATTAACACTGATATTGAGTATTGTTCATAATGTTTAATATTTGTATTTCTTGTGGTGAGAGGGGAAGAGAGGATACTACTTTTGTAGAAGTATCTTGTTGTTTATGGATGCTTAAAGATGCCATTTTAAAAAAAGAATTATTTTATTTAACTTTATTTATTTATTTAGTGAAACCAAGAAAGCAAACCACCATGTCCGGGAGTAGAATCATGGTCGGCTATGTGGGAGTCCAGCTCCCCCAACCACCATACCACCCATTGGCCCCTAAAGGTGTCATTTTTAAAAGAGATTCATATATATCTAGAACAATGTTTATAAATGCCGATTAGCCAAAGAAGTTAAATGTTCCAAATGTTTGTCTATCACCTTCAGTTGAAAAATCTACCTTTATAGCCTAACCTATGAGATGCTGGGATAAAATTATGCATATTTATATGTACAATATATGTTTCTTCTCTACCAGATAACTATTAATTTCTTTCAACAGGGACTCACTAGAATAAAATGGCAAATCAAAAAGGGAGAACAGACATGATTGAATAATCAAAATAAAATGTCAAATCAAAGAAAATTTAAAGCAGATACAAGAAGAACACAGAGGGATAATAAACATGAAAACATAAATAAACATTGTCTATCCAGGAGGAGTCTAAGAAATGCTGGAGATACTGAACTCCAATTTGTGGCTGGCTCTTACATGTAACTGTATGCTTTTACGTCTTTCCGTATTTATTTTAGGATTCAGGATGAGCACTCAAGTCAAATTCTAAATGTCTTTACTATAAGCTCCTTTTCAAAAAGAACTGATGATACCACAGCTTTCTTACAGCATCCTTCATCTCCATGTTTCTCAGTGTGTAGATCAGAGGGTTGAACATGGGGGCGATGATGGTATAGAAAAGAGCAAGCACTTTGTCTTCTGGGAAGGTTGTGGCAGGTCGGATGTAAATGAAAAGGACAGGCACAAAGAAGAGAACCACAACGGTTATGTGGGAACTGCAAGTTGAAAGAGCTCTGGTACGGCTCTCTGCAGGGTAAACCCTGATGGTGTATAATATTAGAAAATAAGACACCATCAAAACCACAAAAGTCGCCAAAGCAATCAGACCCGAATTCATAACGACCAAGAGACCAATTCTGTATGTGTCAGTGCAAGCCAGTTTCAGCAAAGGATACACATCACAGAAGTAATGATCTATCTCATTGGGGCCACAGAACGGTAAGAAGATGGTGAGAAGAAACTGGCTGGCAGAGTGTATAAACCCTCCGGTACAACAAGCTATGATGATTGTGTTACACTTTTGCTTGTTCATGATGATGGTATAGTGAAGCGGCTTGCAGATGGCCACATAGCGGTCATAGGCCATCCCTGTGAGGATGAAGATCTCAATGGCCCCAAGGAAGTGAAGGATGAAGAGCTGTATCATGCAGTTATTATAGGAAATGATCTTCCTTTCTGCCAGTAAATCAGTCATTAGTTTGGGTGTGACTGTGGATGTATAGCAAAGATCTGAGACTGAGAGATAATTAAGGAAGAAATACATGGGTTGGTCAATTAGCTGAGTGCATGTGATAGAGATCATTATGAGCAAGTTTCCCAAGCAAATCACAATGTAACAAAATAAAAATAACACAAAGCAGAGAACTTCAATGTTTTTGTTTTGAGAAAGACCCAGAAGAATAAACAGAGTAACATTATTCCTATTTTCCATGGTCCAGTACAATAAAAAATGCATAACAGCCACCTGAAAAAATATAATGCATAAGTCAATGCTGGAAATGTGATGAAGAATAATGATAATAATACTATGGTCATGCAGCTATGTCTAATAGCTATGCTTCCAAAGTTGCAGAAAATGAAAATCTGATAAGTAGTAGAAATGAATTTGCTGTTATTCTGATTAGTCTCTCATGAGTCAGACTTTCAAAACATTATTACATCTTGACATTAATGTGTCCAATCAATTAAACTGTTTAAAAATTATTATAGTTTCCAATCATCTCCCAATGTACAAGTAAGTCTTTAGAATGGACATAGATCTGGATCCTTACCAACTCTGTTAAAGATGCAAGTATATGTCACAATGATGCTTTGCAATATAAACTTTAACAGTGGTCACTGGTAAATATACCCTACCTCAAAATCATTTTAGAGTGAGGCAGAAAATAAAATTAAAGACTAATATTCAGTAGTTTTTCCTCATCTGAAAAGGATGTATTCCAACTCCCCAGTCAATGACAGAAATTTGGAATGGTATCAAATCCTATATATACCATGTTTTTTCCTATGCATAAATACCTATTATAAGGTTTAATTTATTTATAAAGTAGGCACAGTAGGAGATTAATAAAATAACAAATAAAAATAGAATAACTACAACAATATGCTGTAATGAAAGTTATGTGAATGTAATCTCTCTCTAAAAATATCAGACCACACTTGGGAACCAGCAGTTAGCGTAATGGCTATGTCGCTGGACTACCACATAGTCGACCGCGGTTCATGTCCCGGACCAGGTGGCTTAAAATTCATGCTGGGTGTGTGTGCGTGCATGCCCAAGATCCCGAGAGGAGAATGGAGGAGAAGGGATTGCGGCGTGACCATCCCCCCTGGGGGGTGATTTCTCGCTTTCTGTATCTGTGACTCTCTCTCTCTGTCTGGCGAGCGCATGAACCCTATAGTGAAAGACCTCTCCAAAGAAACAAAAAAATATCAGACAACACTTGAATTTTGGAAAGTTAGACCACAGATAAGGGAGGACTACTACTATAATCATATATATCTGTATCTATATCTATATATCTATTTACAAAATGAAAAATAAGAACTCTAAGCAAGAGGCTAATTGGTTTCAGTAATTTTTAATTTTTGGTTTACCTTTTCTTATCTGTGATTTGTGACAGTAAATACTGATATTACATAATAAAAATACATTTATTTTTATAGCCATTCATTTAAAATAATGTACTTAAATGAGTCACAGAAACAAGCAGTAGTGAAAACTAAAAGTTAAGAACAGAAGGCAATTTTACCTGGATTGTTTTATTCTTGGTTCAGTAACATGATCATATGTTGGAAGTACTTTTCTTCTTAGTGTTTTGAATTGAAGTCTGCATTTTCATTTTCTGTTTTGTCCAGTTTATGCCTTTTGCCAAAACAATAAGATCGTTAAACTCTATGATTCAAAGAAACAAAATTTTTGAAAGTTTGTGAGAAAAGTTTTATGTTTTTAAATAAACAGGTTTTTAAATCATATTAAATATCAATTTGTGTAATAATTACTTTATTTCTCTTAATTAAATTGATCTCATTTAAAAAATGGACAAACTGGCCTGGACATTGTCACAAAATTGTTGTGAAATACAAATACAATCAATAAGTGGGCAATATTTTATTAATGAGAGACTGATAATTTCTGAACTAACTATGTAAATGTTAGTGGTACCAAGTCATTACTATAACAGTTGTCAATGAGACAGTCAGTAATTTTTTTTGGGGGGGAGAGGTTTTCGCTATAGGACACGTATGCTCGCCAGACAGAGACATAGAGACAGAAAGCGAGAAATCACCCCCCGGGGGGATGGTCATGCCGCAATCCCTTCTCCTCCATTCTCCTCTCGGGATCTTGGGCACGCACACACACACACCTGGCGTGAGTTTTAAGCCACCGGGTCTGGGACGCGAACCGTGGTCGACTACGTGGGATTCCAGCAACATAGCCATTACGCTAACTGCTGTTTCCCACAGTCAGTAAATTTGACTCCCATGAAGAACATAAAACTTTATAGTCATTTAAGTAAGAAAAAAATTTGGAGATTTACTACTCAAATCTCCAAATAGTCAAGATTTTGATTAAGAGTACAATATAGAATAAATAATGTAATTTGGATATTTTCATCATTCAGCAAATATTAAAACTGACAGTATTTAATTAATGAAAAGTGAGGCAATGTATTTGGGGTTGACCAGAGCTTCTGCTAATTTAGTTCAAGTCTCAAAGCTGTTGGTAAAATAAGAGAATTATTAACTAAATAGTCCAATTTGACCCCAACATTACTTAATATTATCATCTTTGTTTAAAATTTGTGATGTATCCTGTGCAGTAATTTTGTAGCTATTTTAATCAATTCATTTCCTGCTCATTTCTTTTACAGATGAACTGTTTCACCTTCTAAGTAAAGAAAATATTGAAATCTAGTAAGATTCAAATCAGGGACTTCTGATTAATGCTTGTTTTTCTTTCTCTCTCTTCTGCCTCCTTGATGCTTGATTTTTTGATTTTGAGGAACATTTCATAGACTGTCTTCATAGTAAGCCAAAAACAGCATTATTCTTAGACTTTAAATTTGACTCCCTGGTATTCATGAGACCACTGTATGTGAAAGGCTATTTCTATCATTAGGGTCACTCCTGATAACACATATCTTTTTTGTTTTTCTTTTCTTTCTTTCTTTCTTTTATTTATTTTATTTTATTTTATTTTTTGCTATAGGGTATATGTGCTTACTAGAGAGAGAGAGAGGAATAGAGAGAGGGAGGATGGCCATGCTGCAATCCCTTCTCCTCCATTCTCCTCTCAGGATTTTGGTCAAGCATGCACATGTGCTCTGTACTTTTCATGCTGCTGGGGCCGGGACTTGAATCATGGTTAAACACGTGAAAGTTTAGTACCTTAACCACCATGCTACTGTTACCTTCAATTCCACTATTCCTTCCTTCCTTCCTTTCTTTTTTTTTTTAACCTGTTGACCGTGCATTTTATTTCTGGTTAATGGTAATGTTTGCCTTTGACATACATTTAGATTTATATGTAGGTTGCTATGGTGACAAACCCATGGGACATCATTTGCATTAATTCTGTGACTGGCATCCAATAAGGTTGTGCAGTGCAGGGCCCTGTAAAGCTGGAGGTAAATATAATGTTTTTTGAAAATGTTCACCAGAGACTGTACCTTTGACCAGTTTTCTCTGTAACCAACTAAAAAGAAAAATAAAAAAAGAGTGTGGGCTCTAATTGACCAAGACTATCATTATGTCATCCATAATATTTTGTAGTATATGGATTCTATAATGAATATGAAGAATTAGCAGAAGTTTAAATTCTGTCACCAACACCTCTCTATTTTTTTACCTCACTAGAAAACCAGGAACAGAGAGGGGCACATAACAATATATTGTCTCTCTAGTCATATTTCACTCACAGTAATGAATATAATTTGTTTTCCTTGAGTACAATTACTGAATCATTAGCAATGTTTCTTGTATTTTCAATTTATCTGTTAAATTTCTCATTTGATCATTTATTGTTTTCTTGGTTTTATTCAATTATTTCTCTGAATTCCATTAAATTTCACTGACTTTTTAAAAAGACTTATTTTATAATTCTTTTTCAGGCAGATTACACATCAGTTTGTTTCCCCCCCCCCTTTGGGTTGTTAACTGATTTTTTTTTTTTTTTGCTCTTTTTGTAATGTCAAGTTTCCTTGATTGTTCTTGATACTTGTGGCTGTGCGTTGCTCTCTGTGCTTTTGAAGGAATAAGCACTTCTTCCAGTCTTGGTAGAATGATTTTGTCTGGGTAACTCTTTACCATTTAATCCATCCAGAGATTCTGAGCAGGCTGTCCAGCATGGTCTTCCACTGAACTACTGGATCCTTAGGCAGGTTGACCTGGTGGTTGGGTCCACTGGAGTGGGTATGGGTCATGAATCCATGAGACTGATCTGTTGTTGTAGTGAACCTAGATTTTACATCTGTGAGAATAAGCCTAGGGTCTGGATCCATCTGGACTAGTTGAGAGCCTAGATCTGCATGGTCATTACTGAAGTACCACACTGTGGGAGCCAGTCTGATACTAGTGTCTGTAGGGTACTCCTGGAGTCTGGGTCTGCTGAAGTAGATCTGGACTCTGGGCCTACTGGAAATAACTTGAAGCCATGGCCTGCCTCGTGTTGAGGAAGGCATGGAACTAGTGTCTGAGGTGGTCTGTTTGGAACGTGGTATTCTGAGTGATGGTTTGAAGCTTGGAGCCTCAGTCGTTGATCCAGAGCCTGTGTACTGAGGGACTGTCCACACATTGGGGTCTATTGAGTTGGACCTGTGCTCTGGATTTATTGGAACAGGGTGCTCTGGAGATGGCCTGTAGGGTGAGACTGCAAGGACCAGCCTGGTACTGGGCAGATCTAGAGCTAGGTGTCAGTCTTATAGCAGGGGCCATTGAATTTGGGACAGGACTGAAACCTGGATATGTGGCACCAACTTAGTGATGGGAGCTGTTGCCATTCTGGGGACACTAGAACAAGACTGGTTCTAGAATGGACCTTGAAAACATGTCTGCTGAGCTGACTTGGAGCCTGGGGCTACAGCTCTAGCCTAGATAATATACTGAGATGATCTGAAGCATAAGACTACAGAATATAGCTCGATAGAGAGGTGGTCCTGGAGACTCATTCTAGGGGTATCAGGCTAGAGTCTGAGGCCGTGGGTCCAACCTAGGGCAGGGTTTCTCGGAGTAGGCAAAATGTTGGAGTCTGAAGGAAAACACGGTACTCACTTTTTTCTCCTTACCCCAGAGGGAGGGTGTCTCTGCAACTTGGGAGTGGGAAAAGGGTGACAGGTAATACAAAAATGTCTTTCTTGTCCTCTTCAAACTATCTTTCTTATATCTGCACTACACTTTGGCATTGTAACAATGCATAATATATGTGTATGTGCATGTGCATATAAATATATATATATACACACACACACATTTTTCTAATTTCTTATTGTTTTATATTAAAACATTTTTAGTGTTCAATTTTACAATCTATTCTATTTTGTTGCATATTATTTAGGAAGGGTTGTAATCTCACATAGAAGAGAAATTAACACTGATATTGAGTATTGTTCATAATGTTTAATATTTGTATTTCTTGTGGTGAGAGGGGAAGAGAGGATACTACTTTTGTAGAAGTATCTTGTTGTTTATGGATGCTTAAAGATGCCATTTTAAAAAAAGAATTATTTTATTTAACTTTATTTATTTATTTAGTGAAACCAAGAAAGCAAACCACCATGTCCGGGAGTAGAATCATGGTCGGCTATGTGGGAGTCCAGCTCCCCCAACCACCATACCACCCATTGGCCCCTAAAGGTGTCATTTTTAAAAGAGATTCATATATATCTAGAACAATGTTTATAAATGCCGATTAGCCAAAGAAGTTAAATGTTCCAAATGTTTGTCTATCACCTTCAGTTGAAAAATCTACCTTTATAGCCTAACCTATGAGATGCTGGGATAAAATTATGCATATTTATATGTACAATATATGTTTCTTCTCTACCAGATAACTATTAATTTCTTTCAACAGGGACTCACTAGAATAAAATGGCAAATCAAAAAGGGAGAACAGACATGATTGAATAATCAAAATAAAATGTCAAATCAAAGAAAATTTAAAGCAGATACAAGAAGAACACAGAGGGATAATAAACATGAAAACATAAATAAACATTGTCTATCCAGGAGGAGTCTAAGAAATGCTGGAGATACTGAACTCCAATTTGTGGCTGGCTCTTACATGTAACTGTATGCTTTTACGTCTTTCCGTATTTATTTTAGGATTCAGGATGAGCACTCAAGTCAAATTCTAAATGTCTTTACTATAAGCTCCTTTTCAAAAAGAACTGATGATACCACAGCTTTCTTACAGCATCCTTCATCTCCATGTTTCTCAGTGTGTAGATCAGAGGGTTGAACATGGGGGCGATGATGGTATAGAAAAGAGCAAGCACTTTGTCTTCTGGGAAGGTTGTGGCAGGTCGGATGTAAATGAAAAGGACAGGCACAAAGAAGAGAACCACAACGGTTATGTGGGAACTGCAAGTTGAAAGAGCTCTGGTACGGCTCTCTGCAGGGTAAACCCTGATGGTGTATAATATTAGAAAATAAGACACCATCAAAACCACAAAAGTCGCCAAAGCAATCAGACCCGAATTCATAACGACCAAGAGACCAATTCTGTATGTGTCAGTGCAAGCCAGTTTCAGCAAAGGATACACATCACAGAAGTAATGATCTATCTCATTGGGGCCACAGAACGGTAAGAAGATGGTGAGAAGAAACTGGCTGGCAGAGTGTATAAACCCTCCGGTACAACAAGCTATGATGATTGTGTTACACTTTTGCTTGTTCATGATGATGGTATAGTGAAGCGGCTTGCAGATGGCCACATAGCGGTCATAGGCCATCCCTGTGAGGATGAAGATCTCAATGGCCCCAAGGAAGTGAAGGATGAAGAGCTGTATCATGCAGTTATTATAGGAAATGATCTTCCTTTCTGCCAGTAAATCAGTCATTAGTTTGGGTGTGACTGTGGATGTATAGCAAAGATCTGAGACTGAGAGATAATTAAGGAAGAAATACATGGGTTGGTCAATTAGCTGAGTGCATGTGATAGAGATCATTATGAGCAAGTTTCCCAAGCAAATCACAATGTAACAAAATAAAAATAACACAAAGCAGAGAACTTCAATGTTTTTGTTTTGAGAAAGACCCAGAAGAATAAACAGAGTAACATTATTCCTATTTTCCATGGTCCAGTACAATAAAAAATGCATAACAGCCACCTGAAAAAATATAATGCATAAGTCAATGCTGGAAATGTGATGAAGAATAATGATAATAATACTATGGTCATGCAGCTATGTCTAATAGCTATGCTTCCAAAGTTGCAGAAAATGAAAATCTGATAAGTAGTAGAAATGAATTTGCTGTTATTCTGATTAGTCTCTCATGAGTCAGACTTTCAAAACATTATTACATCTTGACATTAATGTGTCCAATCAATTAAACTGTTTAAAAATTATTATAGTTTCCAATCATCTCCCAATGTACAAGTAAGTCTTTAGAATGGACATAGATCTGGATCCTTACCAACTCTGTTAAAGATGCAAGTATATGTCACAATGATGCTTTGCAATATAAACTTTAACAGTGGTCACTGGTAAATATACCCTACCTCAAAATCATTTTAGAGTGAGGCAGAAAATAAAATTAAAGACTAATATTCAGTAGTTTTTCCTCATCTGAAAAGGATGTATTCCAACTCCCCAGTCAATGACAGAAATTTGGAATGGTATCAAATCCTATATATACCATGTTTTTTCCTATGCATAAATACCTATTATAAGGTTTAATTTATTTATAAAGTAGGCACAGTAGGAGATTAATAAAATAACAAATAAAAATAGAATAACTACAACAATATGCTGTAATGAAAGTTATGTGAATGTAATCTCTCTCTAAAAATATCAGACCACACTTGGGAACCAGCAGTTAGCGTAATGGCTATGTCGCTGGACTACCACATAGTCGACCGCGGTTCATGTCCCGGACCAGGTGGCTTAAAATTCATGCTGGGTGTGTGTGCGTGCATGCCCAAGATCCCGAGAGGAGAATGGAGGAGAAGGGATTGCGGCGTGACCATCCCCCCTGGGGGGTGATTTCTCGCTTTCTGTATCTGTGACTCTCTCTCTCTGTCTGGCGAGCGCATGAACCCTATAGTGAAAGACCTCTCCAAAGAAACAAAAAAATATCAGACAACACTTGAATTTTGGAAAGTTAGACCACAGATAAGGGAGGACTACTACTATAATCATATATATCTGTATCTATATCTATATATCTATTTACAAAATGAAAAATAAGAACTCTAAGCAAGAGGCTAATTGGTTTCAGTAATTTTTAATTTTTGGTTTACCTTTTCTTATCTGTGATTTGTGACAGTAAATACTGATATTACATAATAAAAATACATTTATTTTTATAGCCATTCATTTAAAATAATGTACTTAAATGAGTCACAGAAACAAGCAGTAGTGAAAACTAAAAGTTAAGAACAGAAGGCAATTTTACCTGGATTGTTTTATTCTTGGTTCAGTAACATGATCATATGTTGGAAGTACTTTTCTTCTTAGTGTTTTGAATTGAAGTCTGCATTTTCATTTTCTGTTTTGTCCAGTTTATGCCTTTTGCCAAAACAATAAGATCGTTAAACTCTATGATTCAAAGAAACAAAATTTTTGAAAGTTTGTGAGAAAAGTTTTATGTTTTTAAATAAACAGGTTTTTAAATCATATTAAATATCAATTTGTGTAATAATTACTTTATTTCTCTTAATTAAATTGATCTCATTTAAAAAATGGACAAACTGGCCTGGACATTGTCACAAAATTGTTGTGAAATACAAATACAATCAATAAGTGGGCAATATTTTATTAATGAGAGACTGATAATTTCTGAACTAACTATGTAAATGTTAGTGGTACCAAGTCATTACTATAACAGTTGTCAATGAGACAGTCAGTAATTTTTTTTTGGGGGGAGAGGGTTTCGCTATAGGACACGTATGCTCGCCAGACAGAGACATAGAGACAGAAAGCGAGAAATCACCCCCCGGGGGGATGGTCATGCCGCAATCCCTTCTCCTCCATTCTCCTCTCGGGATCTTGGGCACGCACACACACACACCTGGCGTGAGTTTTAAGCCACCGGGTCTGGGACGCGAACCGTGGTCGACTACGTGGGATTCCAGCAACATAGCCATTACGCTAACTGCTGTTTCCCACAGTCAGTAAATTTGACTCCCATGAAGAACATAAAACTTTATAGTCATTTAAGTAAGAAAAAAATTTGGAGATTTACTACTCAAATCTCCAAATAGTCAAGATTTTGATTAAGAGTACAATATAGAATAAATAATGTAATTTGGATATTTTCATCATTCAGCAAATATTAAAACTGACAGTATTTAATTAATGAAAAGTGAGGCAATGTATTTGGGGTTGACCAGAGCTTCTGCTAATTTAGTTCAAGTCTCAAAGCTGTTGGTAAAATAAGAGAATTATTAACTAAATAGTCCAATTTGACCCCAACATTACTTAATATTATCATCTTTGTTTAAAATTTGTGATGTATCCTGTGCAGTAATTTTGTAGCTAATTTAATCCATTTATTTCCTGCTCATTTCTTTTATAGATTAACTGTGTCACCTTCTATGTAAAAAAAAAATGAAATAAAAATAAAAACGGAATGAATGCAATCTTAAGGTTTAGAATTAGCTTGTTGACAAACATTAAAAAGCAATTGTCCTTAGCGTGCTTCCAATAATACGTGAAAATATTTCCTTACCTCTAAATAATAAAGTCTACTTTTTATTTTAAAATAATACTTAAGGTATTAGTTTAGAAAAGTCAAAGTAATTAAGAAAAAAATAAATTCATTATTGTAATCATGTGCTTTAGTTATTTTTTAAAAATTTTTTTGGAGAGGTTTTCGCTCACCAGAAAGACAGAGAGAGACAGAGAGACAGAAAGCAAGCGAGAAATCACCCCCCCAGGGGGGATGGCCACACCGCAATCCCTTCTCCTCCATTCTCCCCTCGGGATCTTGGGTACGTACACACATGCACCTGGTGTGAGTTTTAAGCCACCGGGTCCGGGACGCGAACCGTGGTCGACTACATGGGAGTCCAGCGACATAGGCATTACGCTAACTGCTGGTCCCTAGTTATTTTTCACATAAACTGAAATATATATAGTCCAGACATGAAATGAAGCCTCTCAATAAACTAAGGTTGTTAGAATATTCAGGCAAAGCCAAACTATTATTCTGCCTTTACTGATTAATGTAATTTTTCTACTAACTATATATAGTCTAAGGCAAACTGTGTTCTTAAATTCATGTTAGATTCTCTAATTGTCATCTTCTCAAGGCTATGTATAAGGCTATATTTAACTTTTTGGCATTTATCCCTTTTTATTTAAACTTCCCCATACACTTGTTCATCATATAAAAAGATGTGTGGTTCCTATTCTCAACTCTGTCATCAATTTTCAACGTGAAATCATTTTATTTCCTTCATTGCTCCAATGTTTAAGACATAATTTCTCCCCATATGAATCAGAGGTTTTTAAATTTCAAATTTAAAGGTAAAGTTGCAAAATAAAGATAAAAAAGAGATAACATAGCAAAATAAAAAAATAACACAAAGCAGAGAACTTCAATGTTTTTGTTTTGAGAAAGACCCAGGAGAATAAACTAGAGAACAAAAGTGGGATAACAAATAAACTCAAACTCTCTGAGTTTCCAAAATATAGGTAATGAATAAGACTTGCATCCTCAACCATTTTCTATTTTCTACAAATATAGCCCTCTTGTAGAGTAAGACAGTTACAGTTCCTGTCCCTAAGTAAAATATACTATGTCTCCTTATACTCTCTAAGTGAGTGAGGCTATTTTAGGCACAAAAATCCCCATGTAAGAATAATGAACCAGGGGAAAAAAAGATAATGATCTGCTCTCTAGGACAGCTCTTCAGTCACTTTTGGAATATGTATTCACTTGTTCTGGATCCATAACTCTAACAATCATTATAACAAAGAAATAAAGAGAGATCATGTAAACACAGCTCAAGTGGAGAGATCATTTACTTGACATTTTGAAGGCTTGTCCAACTCTCTGATTAATTCCTGGGCCACCCTTTCCTTTTTAAATTTTTGTTTTCTTTGGAGGAGTAGAGAACAATGATTATCACCAGGAGAGATCTTTAATGTTTTTCAATTTGATTTTTCTCATTTTATTGGTAATCTGTGAATCAATATTATCTTAATCAGTACTTTGCTTATTTTCTACCAAAAATTCTAATACTCCTTATCCCTTATTTAAAATTTACTATCTAGCTAAGCATTATTTCCATGTCACTGTCTTTGTATCCTTCCAGAACATAATCACAATTTACCCTCAATGGACAACTTCTTGAATTTCTTGTTACTTAATCACAAAACTAATTAGTCTAACATATTCAGAGAGTATGCCTGTATTTCATTTTAACTGACAGTCAATCTGTTATTTATGCAGTGGAGACAAAAATATACTCAGTAGATATTACACATTCTGGAAGGAATCATAACTCACCACACCTGCTCTTCTGCTTCAGTGGCTTAGAATCCATTCTTACTTCTTTTCCAGTATTTTCGTTCTTTCCTTATTTAACTTGGTCATACTTATAATGTTTAGATTACTTCACTTAAGCTTCTTAAAGTCCCATTTTTACTCAACATAGTTCATAAATTGTTTATAAGAAAAATTCTGTATCATTTTAGAGACAACTGACATCTGTCACTCATCCAATGTTCATACAAATAATAAGAGGTCACATACTCAGAGCAACAGTTGGAAAGCAGTGGAATAATATGATAGCCAAATGAGTCAAATAACTATATTACCATCAATAAATTATTTCTAGAGATAATAATGCTATTATTAAGTACTTAATTAAATATAAATTTAGAATAGCTATTTCTTCACTCTAGAACATTGACAATTCCTCATATGTTGCTTGGATTTACTTTCCCAAATGTTAAACACACCATGCACATTTATTTAAATCTGTTAGCAAGGTCCTGCTACAACTAGTATAGAATTTGGATTATAAATAGTATGCAAGCTATTATTAGCTTTGTTTGTGGTTTGGGAATCTCAGTTATTACACATCCTCCTGCCCCCTAATGGCTGCATTCCCCTGCATTTCATGCAGAGATATTGTGATGCAAACAAATTTGAAAAGTTTTGCTTTGTTTTGTTTTGTGAAGGATGTATATTTTTCATAAGTCTAAAATAGAAGGATGGCTCTGGTTCTTATGGTAGATAATGATCTTCATATTTCCTCAAAAAATGAGTTTATTGAATTTTTTGAGATAATTATTGTATCATGTGTTTTCCTTTATACATAAGTGTTAAGTAAAATTTCAGGAAAATATACAAACTTATAAACTTTAGTGTTATTTTGTTTGGATGCACAAAGCATACATACAAAATAATTTAGAAAAAAAGTACTGTACTTGTGACCAGCAGTTAGCATAATGGCTATGTCACTGAACTCCCACGTAGTTGACTGCAAATATTTTGTCCTCAGAGAAAGTGGTAGGAGGTCTACAATATGCAAAGATTGAAGATCCCAAAAATAAGATGACCACAGTGATATGAGACCCACAGGTAGACAAGGCTTTCTTTGCCCTTTCCTTCTGCTGAGTGATTTCTTTTTATTTCTTTAAATTTATTTATTTACATTCATTCACTATACATCACTACAGCATACAAAACGAGATTTTCCATCCAGAATACACTGTATATTGATTCAATCAAGCATATCAACACATGTGTTATCAAGT
>NW_006160077.1:608981-659944 GCF_000334495.1 Tupaia belangeri chinensis | reverse complement strand
TGAAATTGCTTTTCCCTTAATGCTTTGAATATATTCTCCCATTCTCTCCTCGCTTGCATTGTTTCCGATGAGAGGTCTGCCATTAGTCTGATGGGATACCCTTTGTAGGTAACTTGCCTTTTTTCTCTTGCCAGTCTTAGTATCTTGTCTTTGTCTCTGTTTTTTGTCAATCTGGCTATAATGTGTCTTGGAGAAGTTCTTCTTCGGTTGATTCTATTTGGAGTCCTCTGTACTTCTTGGGAATGGATCTTTGAGTGCCTCTCCAGGTTTGGAAAGTTTTCTTCCAGGATTTCATGGAATAGAATGCCCTTATGAGTATCTTCGCCTTCTGGGATGCCTATTATTCAGATGTTTGGACGTTTGATGGTATCTAGTATTTCTTGTATATTATTCTCACATTTTTGGGCCATTTTCTCAGTCTTCGTGGTGGATTTTTCTAGGCCAGCAATTTTCTCTTCCATATCTGAGATTCTATTTTCTGTATGATCCAGTCTGCTTTTAATATTTTCAAGGGAGATTTTGACTTCCTGTATTATAGCCTTCATCTTTAACATTTCCATCTGATTCTTTTGTAAAGTGTGAAATTCCTCTTTTAGATCTTGCATGAATTTCCTCACTTCCTGGAACTCTTCAACTCCTTTCTCCTTCCTCTTCAGCAGTTCATTGTCTCTCTTCTTTTCCATTTCTGTTAGCTTTCCCATTATGAATGTTCTGAATTCTTTATCAGACATTTCCATGATTTCCATTGAACTGTGTGTGGATGAAGAGGAGTTATCCTTTTCCCTTGGAGGAGAGGTATTTTCCTGCTTCCCCATACTGCTTTTCCATATTTCTTGTGGTCCTGCAGTGACTTCTAGTTATCTGGTGGATGGTCGGTTTCTTCCCAAAATTGGAAGTTCAATGATGCGAGTTTTGTATGCTGGAGGCTGCATTATTAGTGGGAAATCTTCATTTCTCTGTTTCCCCCAAAATGGCTAGATTGCAGGAGCCATGAAACTGTCTCTTCTTCTGAGTGATTTCTTAAAGCGCACAGTATAATAATATAAGACCCAAACAAGAGAACAAAGGTTACTAAGGCAATCACTCCTGAATTGGCAACCACAAAGATGCTAATAATGTAGGTGTCAACACAGGTGACTTTCAGCAAAGGAAAAAAAATCACAATAGTAATGATCAATTTCATTGGAGCCACAAAACAGTAACCAGATTATCAGAGAAAACTGGGAAAAGGAATGGAAAGCCCCAGCAGCCCAAGCAGTCAGGACTAAAATATTGCATCTTGCCCTGTTCATGATAATCATGTAGTGGAGAGGTTTGCAGATGACAACAAAGCGATCGAAGGCCATGACTATAAGAATGAAGATTTCAATCATTCCAAACAAGTGCATGGAAAAGACCTGTAACATGCAATCATTATAGGAGATCATTTTTCTTCCTGTAAGTAGGTCACCAATCAGTTTGGGTGTCATGCAGGAGGTATAGCAGATGTACATGGAGGATAAATGGCTGAGGAAATAGTACATTGGTTGGTTAAAAAGAGCACTGCATCTGATGGAGATTAGGATCAGAAGGTTTCCCACCAGGATGGCAACATAACACAAGAGGAAGAACATGAAGCAAAATATCTGTAGGTTCCGGACAGAGAAAAGACCCAGAAGAATGAATTCTGATATGTTTCTCTGACTGTCTGTATGTTGCATGCTATACAAAAATAAATGAATAACTGAGGAAAGAATAAATTTGAATAAAATATTTATAATATCATTGCTATTATGTAAAAACTATCAGTAAATTATGGCAGTTCAACAAAATTACAAATCAATATACTAATTATATTTGGAAATTATAGCCAATGTCTCTAATATTGTTTCTTTCTACTTTTCCATATATTCTGTCTTAATAATACTAAGAATACATTTTATTATTTTGAAAATATAATGATTTGAAAATTACTGTTTTCAAAAAATATTTCCTACTACTCTTTTTTGTGGAAAAAGCCTAGTATAATGTATATCAAAGGTACACAACATAATGAAATGTTCTTTGTTGAAGATAATTAATATGGTAACATCCTTCATGTGATTTGAAAATACATATTCTAGGGGCCGGGGCCAGCAAGTGGCATGTTGGTTAAGGCACTGGAGTCTCCCACAGTTGACCATGGTTTGAGTCTGGGACCTGGCAGCTTGAAGATCACAGCAGTGTGTGTGTGTATGCATGACCAAAATATTGAAGTGAGAATGGAGGAGAGGGGTTGGAGCATGGTCCTTCCACCTGGGCAGTGATTTCTCACTTTCCCTCTCTATTTCTTTCTTTGTCTCTCTCAGGCTAGTGTGTTCACCCTATGGGAATAACCTTAAAAAAAATGTTATACTCCACAAATATGTACAATAGTTAGATGTAAATTTGAAAATGATAAAATATAAAAAGACATTTAAAAACAAAAATTAATGTAATTGATATAAATTAAAATTATAATTGTTATTAATAGTTTGAATTTTTAAAAACGCCTAAATAAAATGCACAGCTAATCTGAATCTATATAATTTATGTGTTCTGCTACAGTGAATTATAGGCACCAAATGTTAATAAATTATGTTGTTATCCAATGCAACTGTGAGACTAATTTTATGCTCAGGAAGTACTCAGCTGTTCTGTTGCATAATTTGTTATTTAGAAATTCGTATATATTATATTCTACATAATCAGAGAGGGGGCAGGACTTACATAAAACTAGTAGAATAATACAGTACAATCAGAATTCACTTGCACATTTATTCTCTTCACTGGCAAGGAACTAGGTAGAATCAGGTGAACTTTATATCTTACGTTTAGAGTAAGTGTGCAAGCCATCTGAATCCAACAAAGACCGATTTTTAATAATACAGAAATCTTCAATGCAATAATATGAATAACAATTTGAGCTTTTTTAATAACTGTGTAGCTGTATTACTAGTGGCATTTAAAATTATTTTAGGTGGTAAAAAGATATGGGTTTCACATGCTTGTGCCTTATATATATATAAAGGTGTGTGTATATAAAGTATATACACATGCACATATACATATATATGCATGTAAAGTACATATATACACCCACATATATTAATATATGCACATATGTGTGTGTGTGTGTGTGTGTGTATGTATGATATCAGCATGTGATATTAAAAACTTAGTTTACCTGATTCCTGTAAATCCAGATAATTTTAGAAGATTGGTCTTTTGGACTTTCTCCAAAGGCTGGAGGCAGAAAGGTCAGTGACAATAGAAAATTTTCCTTATTTTTGATGTATTATGTAAAAATCTAAACTTTCCATATAGTATACAATAAAACTAAACATTGAAAAACATAGTTTTTTACTTTCATAAATTTTGTTAGACCATATCTAAATTCACAGCCTTAAAACGATAGAATATATCTAAATAAGTTAAATGAGCCTTAGACCAGCATTGAAAGTAGGGATTACCTGCAAATCAGTTTTGAATGATTTATGCTGCTAAAGAAAATGTCTTGCCTCCCTTATTTACACAGTTTTCTAACTCTTCCCTAGCATTTACAACTGAAATAAAGTTTTAGAACATAAACAAGAAGCTCATACAAATCTGGGTTATTTCTCTGAAAATTTCATCAGGATTACTTTCATTGTATTTCCAGGAGCAAAATCTTACTAGTTCACAAGGAGAATGAATATGCAAATGCCCCTGAAAACTACTTTTGAATCACAGAAAAATATCTATTCATTCCACATGAAAGTGACTTAGGATTTTAAATGCTGATGCAATTCCCTAACCATGTACTTATACTGAAAAGTAAACAAGAGAATTTTTAAGTATCTAAATCTATCTACCTTTCTATTTATATCTATCTACTCCATAGTAGTCATGCCTTTTATGATTATGACTTAAAAATTTGCACTGTGAAAGCCAAATATAAACTGAGAGAAAATTCAGATTTTTTTTTAATGTTATGAGAAATTGTTTTCCCAGAAGCATTCCTTAAAAGTTCTTCACCAAATAACACTAAGCCTGTTGTCCTATGTTATAATCCCCAATCCTACAGGGATTTGCAGACTATAAATTTGCCTTGTACTTTTTCAGAGACACTCTCTGAGCATTGCCTCTAGAGGCTTATGCTCTTATTCAGGCTCAGAAAAGTTCAGGAAATTCTGCCAATTCTGGCTAATTTGCTCCTCTGAAGAGCAGGAGGAAAGTTTGAATAGCTCTCCAGGAAAACTGGCTTTGCTTTGAAGGAGATCTCTATGTCTAGAGAGGAGGAGGAAAACAATCAAAGTGGGATCTATTGTAGAATTTTACTACAGTCATTAAAAGCAACAAGACTGCATGAGAGTGTGTAAGCAAGTCTATGATCTACCACCCCAACATTTATTTTAGACAGCTAGTCACAGTCATGATAATACATTTTCATTTCTGCAATAGAGTGTTGGGCTGTGACACACACACACACACACACACACAGAGAGAGAGAGAGAGAGAGAGAGAGAGAGAGAGAGAGAGAATAAGCAAAACAAATTAAGATTAAAACAAATGTCCAACTTTTATTGGAAAATTAGAATAGGACTCAGATCATTTTTTTTCTTTTTTTTTAAATAATTATTTGATTTAACTTTATGTATTTATTTTAATTTGTCCAGAGCCAGAGAAGGGCAGAGAGAGAGAGAGAGAGAGAGAGAGAGAGAGAGAGAGAGAGAGAGAGCGAGGCAGAGAGAGAAAAAAAGACAGGGGACTTGAATGATGGTTGACCATGTTGGAGTCCAGTGCCCTTGACCACCATGCCACCTGCTGGACCCTTCCTGTTGGCCCCTTCCTTTTTTCTTTTTTTGAAAAGCATAGTACAGCACAAAGATGTACAACAGTGAAATACAAATAAACAATATGAAATTTTTAAAAGGAAAGTGCTCAAGAATTTAAAGTGAGGAATCAAGAAAAGCATACAGTAAGCAGGTCCCTTAGTATCCATGGGTATTGTTCTAAGGACCCCACTGGATAAAAAAATCTGCAGATGCTCACGTGTCTTGTAAAGTGACATATTTTTTTCATACACCTTAACACATCCACCTGTGTACTTGAAGTCATTTCTAGATTACTCCTAAGTAATATTTACATCAGATATTAATGAAAAGTAAACTTTTTCAGCACCTCTCTTTTAAGGAGCCATTTCTCCTCCCATTTCATAGTAATTGATGTAGCCTGCTGTATCCCCAGTTGGTTGACACCATGGACGCATAATTCACAAGCTAACAGA
Organism: Tupaia belangeri chinensis; assembly: GCF_000334495.1. Lineage (NCBI taxonomy): Eukaryota > Metazoa > Chordata > Mammalia > Scandentia > Tupaiidae > Tupaia > Tupaia belangeri. The sequence goes on along the minus strand of NW_006160077.1, from coordinate 654,678 downwards.
ATACTCCTGTTCTAAGTACTTTCAGACAATTTCCTTAAGTAGTTGCAGTGTTAAGAAGAATATGCAGTGCTATAAATAATTATCACTGAAATTTACTTGGCTTCCCTTCTTATGAACAAAAAAAACTATACATGTAGTCATGAAAGACTTCAGAAAAAAATATATTTGCCAACAGGACATGTGTTCTCTGGAGAGAGCTAGAGAGAGAGAGAGAGAGAGAGAAAGTTTTAAAGCTCCCCTCCATTGGGTATGGTCATGCCACAATCCTTTTCCCTCCATATCTCTTACTTTCAGGATTTGGGGCAAGCATTCAAACACATCTGGTATGTTCCTCAAGCACTGTTCTGGGACATGAACTTCTCAGTCCTGCATGTGAGATTCAGTTGCCTTAATTACCAAACTACCAGGTAGCTCAATAAAAAACAGTTTTATAACAGCTCATATAAATCAGATCAATTCACTCAGAAAAATCATCATAATATTTATAAGCATGTTTTATAAAATTTACTATATATGTCATTGTTTTTGAACATTTTATGTACCTAATCTCATTTGAATATTAAAATTTATATTTTTGGGACCATTATTCCTTCCATTACTCAGTTTGGGGGTGGGAAGAAAGAATGCTTCCAGAAATTAAATAACATTAAAATCATGAAGCCTGTTTCAAAAATAAGAACAAAGTACTTGCTGTGTTTAAAAAATATGTAGAAATAAAATGTATAATAACAATACATAGAAGTACAAAGAGGAAAAATGGATGCTAACAATTAGTATATATAAACTGGCAGATTGTCACATGAATGTGGCTGTGATAAGTTAAAATTGTATATTATAAACCTAAAAACAACTACTAAAGTAACAAAACAGAGTACATTGTGGTTTGAAAGTGTTACTTCAAAATTCATTTAATTAAATTTCATGAGCCATTGTAACAATGTTGAGAGGGTAGAGACTTAATTTGATTATGGCATTGAAGGGTGGAGTCTTATGGGTCCTCATAATTGAATACTCATGGCGCATGACAAAAAAAAAGAAAAAAGAAAGAAGAGGAAAAAAAAGTCCAAGAGAGCTATACTGCACTACTCAATATAGAATATATAAATTATAGGAGTCTCAGAAGGGGAAGAAAAAGAGAAAGGGAAAAGAAAGCTCAATCTGAGAAATATTGGCTTGAAATTCCCAACTCTTAGGACAGATATAGATATGCATACCCCACTCCATAAAGTTCAAAGGACTTTAAGAAACCTCAATCTGAAGGGTACCTCAACATGCATTACTGTGAAAGGCAGTTAGTTAGTCATGAGTGGGCAGCCCTAAGAGAAAAGTGAAAGGCTCATCTAGCTCCAGGCGCCAGGAGGGCGAGGCAACTTGCCATCTTCCTTCCTTGGGGCCTGAGGGAAGCACACAGGGATGGTAAGTAGAGTTTCTGCTTATCAAAAAGACCTAAACAAGTGTTTTGGTCAATGCCCAATTCCCATTAGGGCAATGGACTAATTGGGCAGTCTAATTGGGGCAGCCTGGCTCGCATTGGGCACCAAGTGAGATTAGGTGATCAAGTTCCTCATTCCTTACCTGTGAGGAAGCTGCGCAGGTGCAGGAAAAGAACGTGTGGATTCAAACTTAAAGGAAGAACATAGGCAGCATAAGGGGCCTCCCACTAATGAATATTCATAACCTCTAGTAATAAAAATAACGGTTAACTAGTACCAAAGCACGGTTTCCACTTGGCAATCTGCCCTCCCAAGAACCTTTTTGGGTGTATTTCCTTTCTTTCCTTTCCTTTCTTTCTATTAAATCTTCTTTTTTATCTATTTCATTCAGGGTTGCAGTTTCATTTTGCCCCTAGGGACAGATCTCTAATTTTAGTGAGCTGGACCCAAAGAACCAAGGACTTCACAATGCAGCTCGCAGCTCGACACTTTCCCATCCGTTAACATTACAACCAAATTGTCAGAAAGCAAAGAAATGATCTTGAAAGCTGTGAAAAGTAAGAGAATTGTCAATATATTGAAACCCACATAAGACTATTGGCACATTTCTCAACACAGTGGGGTGATATATCCAATGTGCTAAAAGAGGAAAAAAATATTACACCCCACAAAGGCATTTTTTTTAGAAATAAGAGACAAAGACATTCCAAGACAAAAGTTAAAAATGAGTTTATCACCATGAGACCCACCATATAAGAAATACTGAAAGGAGTTATTTAAGTTAAAGTGAAAGAATACTAAGTAACAACATGAACATATATGAAAGTACAAAAAAAGTCCAATTATAAGATGTTTTATGTAAGTCTCACATTAACCACAAAGTAAAACCATATGGTAAACACTCAAAAGAAGAGAACATATCAAAGCATACCACTGAAGAAACACATAAATCACAAAGACAGCAGAGAGGAAAGAAAGAATAAAAGATCTACAAGAAAACAAAATGAGGGTGGGAACAACTGATGGAAACACATAATCAGTTCTTACCTATAAAGAACCATGCTGAATGTAAATGGGTTAAGTTATTCAGTCAAAAGGCACTGAGTCACTGAATGGAGCAAGAAACTAAAATAAATAAACAAAAAAGAAGACATAACTTCATGCTGCCCATGAGACTCACTTCACCTGTAAGGACACCAATAGAGCTAAACTAAAGGGACAGAAAGAGGTATTTCATGTAAATAGAAATGAAAAGAGAGCAAGGAGTACCTACACTTACACCAGTATAAAAAAAAATAGATTTAAAGTCAAAAACTGTATAAAAACCTAATGAAGGTCATTTTATAGTGATAAAGGTGTCAATTTATCAGGAAGACATAACTACTATAAATATGTGTGTACTCAATATCAGAGCACATTAATCTATACAGCAAATATTAATAGATCTGAAAGGAAAGACAGACCATGAAATGATAATAGTAGAGAACTTCCATATCCCATATTTGACAATAGGAAAATCTTGCAGATGTATAATCAAAAAGGAAACATTAGACAAAACTACCTTTCAGAATGAATGGACTTAACAGACTTATCCTTGTCCTACATGGATGTCACTTATTCTTTCATCACTGCCCTCAAGGTTATTGTCGACTCCCTCTCTGAGAACACGACCATCTCCCTGGAAGGCTGCATGACCCAGCTCTTTGTGGAGCACTTCTTTGGTGGCGTGGGCATCATCCTGCTCATCATGATGGCCTATGACCGCTATGTGGTCATCTGTAAGCCCCTGCACAACACGGCCATCATGAACCCTCGGGTGTGCTGCCTGATTGGGGCGGGGGGGTTTGGGGGGAGCTTGCAACCGTACAGCTTCTCTTCATGTACCAAATTACCAAATACCTTTCTCTGGCCCCAATGCCACTGATCGCTTTGTATGTGACTTATTTCCATTGTTGAAACTTGCCTGCATGGACATTCATGCCCTGGGTCATTTAGTCATCCTCAATAGTAAGGCAATGTGTGAGACCCACTTTCTTATTCTTATTGTCTCCTACATGGATATCCTTTGTTTCCTGAAGTCTTACAGCTCTGAAGTGTGGCACAGAACCTTCTTCACCTATTATTCCTGCCTCACCTTCTTTGTCTTTCTACTTGTACTGTTTGCTTATATTTGGAACCTATGGCTACTTACTGTACAGACAAAACAATGATTTCATTCTTTACCACTGTTGCACCCATGTTAAATCCTTTGATCTACACATTTAAATCCTTTGCTCTATATCTTGAAGAATGCAGAGACAAAAAATGTTAAGAGGAAACTACAGAGGAACACAGGGATTTGAGTGATCTCTAGTTTAACTTGCTAAGAAGGAATTTTTCCTACAAAAATAATGATATCACACCATCCTAATTTACTTCAAAATGCTGGATACACAGTAGTAAGAAACATGTTTTAAGTTAGAAACTGGTTATACTACAATATTTAGCCTAATTAGATTTTCTCTAATTCTCCACTGCAATTCATACGTCACTTTCTTTTTCACAATGTCTCTGAACATATTTGTCTTCCTAACCTGACTATTAGGCAAGACAAGCCTTTCCCAGTTCATGGATTTATTCTTATTTTTCTTTTTGCTGGAATTATCCTTCTCAGAGCATATTCTTGGCTACTCCTTTTCAATTTTTTTTTCCCATTTTCAGATGATTTTCCAACACCTCAAGGACATCTTTGGTGATGACTTTCTCTGGTCATTCTCCTCAACTATTCTCTAGCTTTATATACTGATAAATATCCTTAGTATCCACTGTCACAAACTATACCATAAAAATGTATTTCCTAACTTTTATATTTTCTCTTTTCCCAATAATAGTATAATACCTGTCAGAGCAAGGATAACAGATACTCATTCATGCCATAAATCCAATAATTAGAACTCTCAGTCTCCTATTAAGTAATTAATAAATAATATTAGGGGCCGGCGGGTGGCGTGGAGGATAAAGGAGCTGGATTCCCACATGGCTGACTGCGGTTCAAGTCCTGGACCTGGTGGCTTGCTTTCTCGCTTTCCTTTTCTCTCTCTGTCTCTGTCTGGTCAAATTAAAAAATAATAATAACAAATGGAATTAAATAAATAATTATTTAAATAAATAAATAAATAATATTAGATCAGTAAAAAGAAAAAATATATAGATGTATAGATCCAACTTAGTGGTGTCATAACTGGTAGTGAATTAAACTGGATTTCTGGAAGTCATATGGCTGATCACAGGTTTGAATTACCAGGACAACTTGAAAACCTGCTGGGCCCACACCTGTGTGTTTAAGATCCTGAGGAACTGAAGAACAGGGGAGTGAGATTAAAGTTTAATGAGACCCCATTTGAGGTGCTTCTCATGCTCTCTTCCCCTCTCCCTCAATCTCTTTCATGCAAACACAGATGCTCTATGTGAATAAAATAAATAAACTTAAAAAATATATATCTGTATATATAAAGATGAAAATATATAGAGAAAGTAGGAGAAAACTATTATAATATATATTAGATAACTTCCAAAAGATTATGGAAAATTTATTTTATGAAAAATCTATGTCTGGATTTTTTTTTTTAAAGTGCACCGGGAACCAGCAGTGAGCGTAATGGCTATGTCACTGGACTCCCATGTAGTTGACCGCGGTTCGCATCCCAGACCCGGTGGCTTAAAACTCACGCCGGGCGCGTGTGTGTGCGTGCCCAAGATCCCAAGAGGAGAATGGAGGAGAAGGGATTGCAGCGTGACCATCCCCCCGGGGAGTGATTTCTCGCTTTCTGTCTCTATGTCTCTCTCTGTCTGGCGAGCGCACGCGCCCTATAGTGAAAATCTCTCCAAAAAAAAAAAAAGTGCACCAAAATTAACTCTTAAATTCACTTTTGCATGAGCAAATTTGGAAGTCTCCTTGTATAAACACTGTAGATGTTAAAATTCCTCTAGTTTGCATGCTGTCAACTGTTCCAAGGAAAATCTCAGCTCCTCAGTATAATATTTAATAACAAGGAACAAAATTATCTACTACATTTGACATTATTTATTTTAATTAATTAATTTATTTACATTTAATCACTTCTTTAGTGTACGACATTTCTTTCCCAGCACAAATACTGTGCATGTCAGTCAAGCCAAAGATATTACTCTACAACTTATCAGCAAATAACTTCTCATTTGTTTTGTCAATTAAGCATACTTTTACTTGTTTTTTCCTTCCCCTTTTTCTTCTCTCCCTTCCATACTAAACTTCTTTTCCACATTTTATTGTTTCACAAAATACCTTAAACTATAAATGTGGACGAAGCTAGAATCTAAGGACAAGTGCACTGTAATTTTGTTCTGAAACATTTTTTTAATTAGTTAATTAATTTACATTTAATTCCCTGAGCATCATTACAGCATACAAAATGTGATTTCCCATCCAGAATATACTACATAGTGGCTTAATCATACATGTTATCATCAATAATCTTCCATTTCCCTTTATCTTTATATATGATATATATTATATAATATATATACAGACATATATATTATATATTTTATATATATATTCCCCTATTTCTCATCCTCTGCCATTTCCCACCCTCCTCCTACACTATCTCAGGTGTCTACAGTCGTTTTCGATTCCTTTTCCCTCTCACATTTTATTGATTCACAAATTTCTTAAATATTCTAACTATTTTCAATAGCAAGTTCAGCTGCTTTATATAAATCTGTGGAAACATGTCTGATTTTAGGCAAGAAACTCTAAGTAGAATATATATAATATAAGGTAGCGCCTAGCTGTTGCTATATAGCTTATTATGGTCTTTAAATTGTTATTTTTTAATGTATTTTTTAATTTAAAAAAAAAGTGGTTTTAGCTTTAATAAATCAAAGAAATGCTAAGGAACTTTGCTTAAAACTTAAAGCCAGGAAACAGATCCTAACCTGTTTCTGTTCAAATAGTAGGTATGTGAACCAATCATCAGCTCAAAACAGGACAAAAAATCCTTAAAACCGGGCAACAGAGCCTAGAAGAAAATTAGCAATGTTTTAGTCAAAAGTCATAAATGGAGGAGAAGGGATTGTGGTGCGGCCTTCTTCTTAGGGGGTAATTTCTGACTTTCTGTCTCTCTCTCTCTCTTGGCTAGTGCATGCACCCTATAGCAAAAACGTCTCCAAGAGGGGAAAGAAAACAGTTCTATTGGGAAATATTATAGTAACAATAATCTACACTGACAACAAAGAGAGACATTGAATTTCAAGAATGTAGTGATTATGGCCTAACCAGTTTATGGAAAGACATAACTGGAACTCTCGTGGTTATACACTTAGATTATAAAATTTCAGTCAATTTAATATAACCAGGAAATCAATTTTTGTTCCCATTTATTTTTTAATTTTTCATGCTCTGGTCATAGGGTTTATATTTGTGCTCAGTATCAAGAAAATATCATTAAGATAATCTTTAAAAAACAATATTTATGGGCATTCTAATAAATTATTTAGTAATGATATAAAGTCACATTAAATAAATGATACTAAGGAATTGCAGACTCATTATTTCAACATAACATTCTCTGAAGAGAACAAAAAAAATGGTTCTTGTACTAAATAGGAGAGATTTCGTGACAAGAAAAATCTCTGTGCACTCTAAATGAACAATAAATACCTAGGTGCCTCCTTTCTAGTCCCTGTTCTATTTTCCAACATTAAATCACTCTATCAGGTCTGGCAATGGTGGTGTAAGCAGTAGGGTGCCACCATGTTATACTGAAGGCCCTGGGTTCAGATCCCAGGTGAATTCAATTCTGGCTGGCTGGAAGCTGGAGAAAAGGGGAGTTGCAGCATGGCAAGACTCCGTAGGTTATCCTTTACACTCTCTCTTTTCTTCTTCCCTCTTATGAATAAATAAATACATTTTACAAGAACCACTGTATCTGATACTGGTTCATAAATTTTATAATGTCTCTTTTAGTTAAATTGTTTATTTTATTCCATTAAATTTATTACAAGGACAGGGCTCTTGCAATAAAACATATTTGGTTGGCTCTGCACACCCTAAGCAAGGCCCTGATTTTGGAGATAATACTTTTGTAATTAACATATACACTCCAATAATAAAACATTTCTTGCAGAAATTGGCAAGTCATTTATATAAATTATTTAGATGTGTGCCTGTGTTTGAATAGTAGACTTGGTGTTGAAGTGTGTGATACAGAGATAGTGACTAGATCTCTTGGATATCAGAATATTTTTTTTCTATTTTCTTTTGAGAGTGTGTTTTTCTTTGTTTGTTTGTTTTCTATAGGGCATATGTGCTCACCAAAGAGACAGAAATATGGAGACAGAGAAAGTGATGAATCACCCTATAGGAGGGTTGGTCATGCTGCAATCCCCTCTCTTCCATTCTCCTCTCAGATTTTGGGTATGCACGTACACACATGCACAAGAATGAGTTTCAAGTTACCAGGTCCAGGACTTCCTAAACTATAATCGACCATGTATCTGGGAGTCTAGTGTCTTAATCATTATGCCACTTTCTGGTCCCTCATAACATTTCTTAAAACTCTAGTTTGTAAAAATTTTGCTCTATGTTAAATAAAAAAGAATTTTAAAGATCAGAAAAAAAATCAGAAATTGAACTATTGATCTTTGGAAAATAATTAAATTGTGTAATTTAATACATGATAATGATAGAATTATACGTTGATATGTTGGATAAATTCTCGCAGGACAAATTACTATATATTGAAATTCTCTCCACTACTTGAATATATCACATCTACTTATTGTACTTTCTGTTCTCTATTTTTTCCTTCACATTATCTTGAATATAAATGGATTAAATTATTAAATTCACTAAACAAAAGACACTTAGTGGCTGAATAAATTAAAACAAAACAAAACAGAGGTCAGCAGGTGGCCTGGTGGTTGAGGAGCTAGACACTCACATGGTGGACCAGTTTGAGCCATGAACCTGGCTGCTTGAAAATCAGTTTGGGCACAGGTACACGAGTGCCCAAAATCTAGAGAGGAGAAGGTAGAAAAAGGAATTACAGCATGTCCATCCCCACGCAGGGTGATTTCTCACTTTCCCTCTCTCTTTGTATCTTTCTGTCTCGCTCCTCTCTGGAGAGTGCACATGCCCTATGACAAAACAAGCAAATCCAAAAAACAAACAAAAAAGACCTTGTTATATCTTCTCTGAAAAAGACTCATCCCTCTCTTAAGGACACACATAAGCTGAAAATGACAAGGTAGAAAAAATATTCTATGGTAAAAACAGAATATTTTTTAAATCAATTATGCTGTATTTTCCATAATTGTGCAGTATCATCATTTCTTATATTATTTACCTTTAGTTCATATTCAAAATCTTATTTCAATGTTGCTATATTTTCTCTTTTTCCAAGATAAAAGTAAACGAAAGTATTAAAACAAGACATCGAATAAAGCAGAAGATGCTAAGTGTAGTTAGAAGTGGGAACCAAGTTTCCACAGTGAATCGATGAAGTCTTGCTATCGTGTTGTATTTTATACTCTTTTCTAAATTGTTTTTGTTTTTTATTTTGCTATAATGCATGTGTGCCATAGAGGGAGAGAGACAGGAAAACTAAGAAGCACTCCCTAGGGGAGATGACCACACCACAACCCCCCTTCTCCATCCTCCTCTCGTGATTTTGGGCTGACATGCACATGTGCCTGGTGTGCTTCTCAAGCCACTGAATCCAAGACTCCAACTGAGTAGTCAGCCCTATGGGACCCCACTGCCTTAGCCACTATACCACTGGCTAACCTGAGTTGTATTTTTAAATGTTGCCTCTTTTTTAAAGTGTGGTGCATGTCAGGTAATCGTTTTGTATGAAGACAACTACTTAAACAACTACTTAAAATTTCAACTAACCAAAAACAACATCTCTCCCTTAATTTTATAGCTATCGTGGGTATTTTCTAATGAGTCAATTTAATTCCACATTTTTCTGTAGACCTAAAAACAGGGGAAATAAATGTTGAAGATGATACAAAGCAACAAACTGCTTGGCCTGGTCTCTCTATGGAGGAATCTGATGAATTAAGTCCAAATGTTCCCTCAGTCTTTATGCTACTTTTCATTAGGGGAAACAGATCTGCCACACCTTTTCACATAAAATAAAATAATTCAATTAATCTCTAAACTGTGCTTTTACTTTTACAGTCATGGCATCTTAACATCAGATACGGAGAGAAGAAACATTCTGATTAATCTATGTATCTTTGCAAATTTGTACCTAAATTTTATTCTTCAGTGGTTACTTATTGCTACCCTCCCTAATCTGAAAACAGTACATGCTGTTCTTATTCTTATAGATTGTTGCTGCTTTATTCTAAAACTCCACTCTTACATTTAGTATGTGGGCATTTTGCTTGAATTCTGCAGGAGATACTACATTCCATCCCAGGATACAGCACACTATTCCTGAACATGAAAGGAAATTAAAGCATCTTCAAGCCCAGGAGGAATTAAAACAAACAAATATTTTAATTCATTTGGGGACATTAAAGTTTTGCAAGTCAAGTTTGAGCAACCACACGAAATTGTGTCATAGAAAGTCATTCTGATAGGAAATTCCCAAACCCTGGAGGGCATTGGTGGGCAGTTCCACAGGTTTCTGACCTCTCAGGGAAATCTCTTTAAATTCTAGTCGGAAATTAAAGAGAGAACTTTTGTTTCTTTCTTTCTGTTTCCCTGAGGCCATGCTGAGGACTACACTTGAGAAGCTGTGGAGAACATTCTCTACTTCTGCCAGACATGTTCTTCCTCTCTCTCTTAGATTTAGAAGCAAGAGGTGGAAACCGTCTTCACATTTTGGCCAGTGAGTGGACTTTTCTCCATATTGAGTAGATTTCTAGCTCCAGAATTTTCAAGAAACTGGTATGTGGTGAGATTTATCAGTTACATTTTTGCATTCTTAGAGAAAATTTCAAGTTACTATATAGTGTTTAAAAGTGGGGGTGTTGTGGTCCAGATACTAAGTTTAATATGATGCAAGGGCATGTCAATAATAATTGGTACACCTGAGCTAGTTACGTAATATCTCTGGCTTTCAGACTCCTCATCTTTAATGGGGATTATAATATTACCAACTCAAACGATGTGGAAGTAAGCATCTTACACCTTCATAAGTGCTAATAAACAGCTGAGACATTTAGAGAAATCAGCAAAATGATATTGCTGGGAGAGTAAATTATCTGAAATCTAAAGAGAAATCAGAATTTTAGGATATGGCTATTAAAAAAAGGCAGACCATGGAATTTCTAAGCGAAATATCACCAGAGTAAGATACTACCTTCAAAATGTAAATTTAAAACTGATGTCAAAGTAAGTGCTTAGAGGATGGAGAAGACTAGGCCCATAGTATGGCTATTTAAGTAAAGATCACAATGGTTTACATTTTCAAATATAGGATTTTATGCTATGTTAGTGTATTAGTTGTGCCTAAGCAAATGAATTATATTGTACAGATAATAAAATTATATCAAATCCCCTCCTTTTCTTGACTAAGTAGTTAATAAAAAATAGTGTTCTTGGCTTTATTAAACTTAATGTCTAACTTTAAATATTTCTATATAGCAAATATTCCATATGTTTCCTTCAAGATATTTGGATTACAGGATAAATATCTGTACAAATAGGTAGAGTCATTATAATTCTTGTTTTTCATATTATAAAAAATGCTTTATATTCTATATCATATTATTATTATCTTTATGAATATTTATTAATTTAATTTAATTTAATTTAATTTTTTAATTTGACCAGAGAGAGAGAAAGCTGCCTGACTAGAGAGTCCTATAGGAAGTAATCGATGTGTTTTGCAAAGTAAGTGTCTTCTTATTACTAAATATTTTAGATATTTCTAATTTTTTTTAATTTTAATTATTTTTAAAAATTTTTATATACATTTAATCACATTATTTAGCTTACAAAGTGAACATTTCAATATGTGAACATTTCTCCCCAGTCCAGTTGATCAAAATATCTTTAACTGATAACACCACACCTCCCCATCCCATCAATGCTCTGCCTCCGTATCCCTCCTCCAAATGTCCTTCCTTAGGCCCCACTTCTAAATTTTCACCATGATAAATGAGCCTTTTAGAATTAATGTTTAGAGCTGGAATCAAATAAAAAGAATACAAACATGTTTATGATTCTAAAAATATTTACTAATGCATTTTTAAAGTATCAATGAATGAATCAGCTTCATTTCAATTTATAATAGAATAGGAATTATTTAAAAAATAATTATATTAAAAACATATATTTAATTCTAATCATTAATTCAATTATTCAGCTCACTTTGCGTGCATAGATGCTGTTTAAAAAAAGATGCTGTGTGTGTGTAGACGCTGCCTAAAATAAGATGCTGTCAGAACTAGCTGGTGATGTGGTGGTTAAGGCAACTGGATCCCACATGGTCAACTCTATGGTTTGAGTCCTGGACCTGGCAGAATGAGAAACATGTCAGGCACTTGCACGTGCAATACCCAAACCCTGAAATGGGCGAGGAATGGAGGAAAAGAGATTGTGGTATGTTTATTCCCACGACAAGGGTGCTTTCTCACCTTTTTTCTCTCTCTTCTTATGTTTCTCTCCAGGAAGCAATTATACTCTCTGGCAAATTAAACAAAATAATGTTGACATTAATATTTCACATCTTCCTTCTGATTCATACTTTGCAAAGCACATCAATTACTGCCTATTGGACTCTCTAGTCAGGCAGTTTAAGCAAGTGTTATTAGCTCTGTTTAACAGGAGGCTAACATAGAGGTTTGTTGAATGACACATATCCACTTTACGGTGGAGGTGAGGTTACTAGCTTGGAGAGCAAAATCTGAACTTTTTTTCCCTTTTTAATTAACTTTTCACTGTGGATTAATTTTCAGTTATCAGAAAAGTTGCCAAGATAGTATACAGAGTTCCTGTATATTCTTACTCAGTAATCCCTAATGTCATGTTACATTACCATAGGTACAACCATTGGTCAAAACTATCACATGATACACTTTTAAATTAAAAAAACACAGATTTTATTCATGTTTTATTGTTTTCACTGTTGTCCTTTTTCTGTTTTAGAGTTTAATCCAGACCGATTCAGTATTTAAGATAATTACATTTTAATGATTAAAATTTCTAAACCCTGTGATCACAACCACAGAGACATTGTTCTTTCCATTGTTGAAATTTTAATAGTAATTTTGAAAATTCCCTTTATCTGAAAAAATATGGGCTAGACTGGTCTATATCTAACAAACATTTTAATTTTAAAGTGGTATTACACTTTTAATTTGCCAGATAAAAGAATTGGAGACCTTAAGAATAATTTAAAAATTACTATTTTTAAGAGAGATTTTTGCTATAAGGCACATGTGCTTGCTAGAGAGACAGAAAGAGACAGAGAGACAGAAAGTGAGAAATCACCCTCCAGGGGGGATGACTATGAAATCCCTTCTCCATTCTCCTCTCAGAGTTTTGGGCATGTTAAATGTGTTTTTTTCCTGATCCTCTCCTTCCCAGCTCCAACAGACACAGAATGGAAAGTTATTGTGTACGGTAATAACTTTGAGTTGCTGGCCATAAAATGCATTTATGCTTTGAGAACCCATATCATATGCTGTAAAGATGTACAATGATTAAATGTAAACAAAAATAAATAAAATAGTAAGAAATAAATTAACAAAAAAAGAAAAAAGAATTTTGGGCACACATGCACAGGCACCCAGAATGAGTTTCAAGCCACCGGGTCAGGACTTGAAAAATGGCTGGCCATGTGGGGGTCTAGCAATGTAACCATTACACCCTATGCTGATCACCCCCCCCCGATTTATTTACATTTTTTTGATTTGCTATAGGGTCTCTACATTGCCAGAGAAACAGGAAGAGAGAAATCACTCCCTGGAGGGGGGAGGAGATGACCACACAGCAGTCCTTTCTCGTCCATTCTCTTTTTTTTTTTTTTTTTTTTTTTTTTATGGGTTTTTTTTTCCAGACAGAGAGACAGAAAGACAGAAAGCGAGAAATCACCTCCCGGTGGGATGGCTACACCACAATCCCTTCTCCTGCATTCTCCTCTTGGGATCTTGGGCATGCACGCACACGCACCTGGCATGAGTTTTAAGCCACTGAGTCCGGGACGCGAACCGCAGTTGACTACATGGGAGTCCAGCGACATAGCCATTATGGTAATTGCTGGTCCCTTCCATTCTCTTGTTGAGAGAATGGGTACACAGGCACATGTGTCTGGCATGGTTTTCAAGTTGCCGTGTCTGGGACTTGAATTAAGCAGTTGGTCATGTGGAATCCAGCCATGCCAGCCTCTACACCACCTGCTGGTCCATGTTTTGAGAGTTTTAAGTAGCTTGTTTAATACTACAACACATAGAATAATCTAGATTTGAACTTAGGTCTGCATGAGTCTAGACTGATGTTCTTACTCATTTCACTTCTTTGTCTCTCTTGCTTTGGCCCTAGCCTGAGTTGACCACTGCTATATTAATCTTTACTTAAAAATAAAAAAAAATGGTACTTGTTTGCTCCAATAATCTTGTAGGGTTTGGTTCATATTCTTGTTTTCTTAAAGTCGTCGCTGGATATCGAGTTTATATTGCAGGCAACATTTAAGCATAACTAAACATTAGGAACATAATGGAAACGTATTTTTTAAAGATTGAAAAGAGGGCCAGTCAGTGATGTGGAGATTAAGGGGACTAGATCCCGCATAGTTGGCTAAAGCAGTTCAAATCCCTGACCTGGAACCTAGAAAATCACACCAGGTGCATGTGCTCGTGTGCCCAAAACCTCAAGAAGAGAATGGAGGAAAAGGAACTGTGCTGTGGCCATTCCCCTGGAGGTGATTTCTCCCTTTCCCTCTCTTTCTTTCTCTCTCTCTGTCTCCAGCAAGCACACATGACCTGTAGAAAGAGAAAAAAATTAAAATAAAATAATAAACAATATATACTAATGTATACAATTTTACATTTTAAAATTTCATTAATGTTTTAAATTATTGCTGTTAATGCTAATTGCCATTCATAAAAATCAACTAATATTGGGACCAGCAGATGGCGTAATAGTTACACTGCTGGGCTCCCATGCAGTCGACCATGTTTCAAGTTCCAGATCTGGTGGCTTCAAACTCACACTGAGTGTGTGCAAATGTTTGCCTAAAATCCTGAAATGAGAATGGAAGATAAGGGATTGCGGCAAAGCTATCCCCTCTGAAGGGATGATGTCTCACTTTTAGTCTCTCTGTCTCTCTGGCAAGTGCAAGTACCTTACAACAAAAATCTCTCTCTTAAAAAAAATCAGCTAATATGTAGTTATCACAGTAAATACCATTATGCTTTTATTAACATTTAACAAACACATACATAGATATGAGTCTGTGCATATAAACATATATGCATGTGTGTATATGTATCTGTAGATATATTTATATATCAGTAGACAAATCTTTATATGTATATGACGACACAATCATCCTTTAAAGCTATTGTTACATATGGAAAATTAAGTCAAAAATTTGTATAATTATCGGGAACCAGCAGTTAGCGTAATGGCTATGTCGCTGGACTCCCATGTAGTCGACCGCGGTTCGTGTCCCAGACCCGGTGGCTTAAAACTCACGCCGGACGCGTGTGCATGTGTGCCCAAGATCCCGAGAGGAGAATGGAGGAGAAGGGATTGCGGTGTGACCATCCTCCCTGGGGGGTGATTTCTTGCTTTCTGTCTCTATGTCTCTCTCTGTCTGTCTGGCGAGCACACGCGCCCTACAGTGAAAATCTCTCCAAAAAAAAAAAATTTGTATAATTATCTATATGACATATAATTTTCTGTGTGTATGGTGGCTGACATTTTATGTGCGAGAAAAAGAAAAGGATTTATAAGGACACTTTATCATAAACACCATTTTTGCATTTTCAAATTTGACCTTCATCATAATCCTTGATGATGAGCAGGTAATATTTATTTGAACATCTCTGCTTTATGATAATTTATGTAAGTTTGAAATAGATATAAAATAAACTTCAAAAAGTTTGTAGAAAACTGAATTAAAGGGATCAGCAATGGTGCAATGCTTACATTGCTGGACTCTCACATGGCCGACCATAGTTCAAGTCCAAGACCGTTTTGCTTAAAACTCATGCTGGGCATGTGGTGTGAGTGTGTGTGTGTGTGTGTGTGTGTGTGTATGTGTGAGTGTGTGTGTGTGCATGCATGCATGCCCAAAATCTCGACTGTGGCATAGTCATCTCCCTAGGGTGATTTCTCGCTGTCTCTCTCCACAACGAGCACACCTGCCCTATAGCAAAATTCTCTCTCTCTAAAAAAAAAAAAAAAGGAATTGAAGTATGAGTTTATTTTTATTTGCAATAAAATTTTGAGATCTTGGAGCCAGCGGGTTGAGTTTTGGTTAAAGTGTTGTATTCCCACATGACCAACTGTAGTTGGAGTCCCAGACTTGGTGACTTGCTTTCCCATTTTCTTTCTCCATCTCTGTCTCTCTTTGGTGGATGCATTTGCCCAATAGGAAACTTAAAAAATAAAAAAATAAATAAAATAATAATTTTTTAAAAGTTTGAAAGCCTGCATTTGTTTTCATAAAACACATTTTCATGAACATTTTGAAGATCTTTTATAAATTAAGAAGATGTATTTGATCAGATTGGGTCATATTGTATAAATAATTGACAAATAATTAGTAAAGCCAATATTTTGACTTATAGTCTACATATTCTTATTTCTTACCTATTTGGCTGCTACCAGTTTCCATATGTAAGTGATTGGGTTATCATCTTCTAATTCTGTATCAGTTGCTCTATTTCCTTCATCGAGTTGCCTCATTCAAACAGGAACAAACCAGTCATGTGCTTTAACCTTCACAGGTGAACTGAAACTATGGAAAGGCCATCTTCACTCTGAAGTTCTCACTGAAAAGAAAAACCTCCACTTCTTAACCTGTTGATCTCACAGAAAGGACGTGGGTATTATAATAAAACATTGTAAAAATCCCAGGCCTAGCATGTGTTGTTTGCTTGAACTTAAATTCTTTGTGGACTATCCTACCAGTAAAATAGGGATAATGAGGCTTAACATAGCCTTGGCTGCATCATCCCAATGAAAATCGTGGATCCAGGTTCAGGTCCTGAACATGCTGTGAATGCCTGTGATCTTGGCTCGCTGAAGAGCTGAGCGTAAGGACCACACCATGGTGAAAATCTGTCAAGAAACATTCTTTTTCCCTGTTTCCCTCTCTCTCTCTCTCTTCCTCTCTCTCTCATAAAAAAATAGGTAGATGAACTTTTAAAAAAATGCTAATGTAGACTATTTTCTAGAAAATGAGGTCCTGAGTGGTTGCTTTCTTCTCATTATTTTTGTTAGATACCATAGCACTCTAAAATAGGTGTTGTTTTGATAAACCTCTATTCTTGTTTTAAAATGATGAATTAAAAAAAGAAACTCAACATAATGCTTTCTTGTTACATGAGATACAGAGCTAGACACATTTCCTGAGATTTTTCTCTTTTATAAAGAATAAATTAATTCATTAAAGTATCGATTCAATTCAGTATTTTAAAGATATAGTTGAGAGTTAGCCATGATTTTCAAATGCATCTTAAACTGGATGCTATTTCTTCTATTTGTAAACAAGGCAGTTTTCTTATCAGGGATGGTTTTCAAACTATTCTTGTTCTTATTCCATTCCAATAGTAGGAATTACTTATCAGATCCAGTCTTCTTTTCTCAAATGTGGCTTCAGAATGATTTTCAGAAATTCACACCAGAAAGTGACTAGTAAATATCCAAAGCTGCCCCCCTGAGTTAAAAACTATTTAATTTTTTAAAAAATACTTTTTCAAAATTATTTTAAAGGGACCAGTAGTTAGCATAATGGCTATGTTGCTGGACTCCCATGTAGGCAACTGTGGTTGGCGTCCTGGACCCAGTGGCTTAAACTCACGCCAGGCATGTGTGTGTGCATGCCCAAGATCCTGAGAGGAGAATGGAGGAGAAGGGATTGCAGCATGGCCATCCCCCCTAGGGGGTGATTTCTTGCTTTCTGTCTCTCTGCCTCTCTCTGTCTATCTGGAGAGCACACGTGCCCTATAGCAAAAAACTTCTTCAAAAAAATATTTTAAAAAATTATTTATTTAATTTTATTTATTTATTATTATTCCTTTAAATTTGCTAAAGGGCTCATGCACTCATCTGACACACATACACACAAACACACACACACACACAGAGAAAGTGAGAAATCAAGCTGCCAAGTGCAGGACTCGAACCGTAGTCAAATAGTCAAAGTCTAGCACCATAATCACCATGCTATCTGCAGGCTCTAAAATTTATTTCTTATTGCAATCACATGTGGATGTTTTCCTTCCTCATTTTGAAATTCAGGCTTTTATAAATTTTAATTTTTATTTTTTTATTTTAATTTTTTATATACATTCAATCATATTATTTAGCTTACAAAGTGAATATTTCAATATGTGAACATTTCTCCCCAGTCCAGTTGATCAAAATATCTTCAACAGATAACACCACACCTCCCCATTCCATCAATGCTCTGTCTGGCTATTTTAAAGTATTTGTTAAATAATTTTTCTGCACCTATCTTCTTACCATTGCCTTTAACAAATTTCTAATTTATGTTCTCAATTATGAAAGAGGCATTGAAGGTAATTTTATATATAGCAGAATATAAAATTATAAAAGTATACTTTTTGATGACTACCTTGCTATGAACTCCTATGAAGCAATGTTCTTCTCTCTTATACTTACAGATTCTATGAATACTGTGTGTCCTTCATCTTTTCCTTGGAAATCATGCAAAACCAAAGCTTGGTAGTTGACTTTGTCCTTCTAGGACTTTCACAGGATCCAAATATTCAGAAAATGGTATTTATTGTATTTTTGTTTGTGTACATCGCAACCATCGGGGGCAACATGCTAATTGTGGTGACCATCCTCAGCAGCCCTGCCCTGCTGGGTTCCCCCATGTACTTCTTCTTGGCCTTCCTGTCCTTCCTGGATGCGTGCTTCTCCTCTGTTATCACCCCAAAGATGATTGCAGACTCCCTCTCTGAGAGGAAAACCATCTCTTTTCAAGGCTGCATGGTCCAAATCTTTGCTGAACACTTCTTCGCTGGGGCAGAAGTGATTGTCCTCACAGTCATGGCCTATGACCGTTACGTGGCCATTTGCAAGCCCTTGCACTACTCTTCTATCATGAACTGGAGGCTCTGTGGCATTCTGATGGGAGTAGCCTTGACAGGGGGCTTCTTGCATTCTATGATCCAAATTCTCTTTACTTTTCAGTTGCCCTTCTGCGGCCCCAATGTCATAGATCACATCATGTGTGACTTGTACCCATTACTGAAGCTTGCGTGCATGGACACTCATATCTTTCACCTTTTGGTGATTGCCAACAGCGGGTTTATCTGCATCATAATCTTCACCTTGTTGCTTATCTCCTATGGTGTCATTTTGCTCTCACTGAGGACCCATAGTTCTGAAGGGCGGCAGAAAGCTCTCTCCACCTGTGGATCTCACATTGCTGTTGTGGTTTTGTTCTTTGTCCCGTGCATATTTATGTACTTCAGACCTCCATCGGCTTTCTTTTTTGATAAAATTGTGGCAATATTTTGTACTGCCTTAACTCCCTTGCTTAATCCTTTGATTTATACCTTCAGAAATAAGGACATGAAAAACGCCATGAGAAAAGTATGGAACAGATTGATGGTGGTTTATGATGAAAAATAAACATTATGCTTTTAAAAAAATTAAAGGTAAGAGGAAAGAATTTACAATGATCTTGGACAAAACTTTATGTAGATGGATAATGCATGACAGGAGGTAATGGAATGGAAATAAAATTAACACAGGATGTAGAAAATGATGTGTTCACCCACAGAGTAATTAAAAACTCTTAGTTTGCAACTCAGTATCACTATGTGTGAATTAAAGAGAGCTGAATTATGTACTTACCTAGAATCTAATAAAAAAAAATGAGAAGATAAATTTACTGTCAGACTATTTGCCATTTACTCCCATGCTCTGAAAAATGTTTGTGGAAGAAAACTATCTCTTAGGGAATCTGAAAATTTATTCAAACTATTTCAAGTGAAAGGTTTATACTAAGGGTCTTCCAAAATACATGGAAAATGGAATTAACGTATGAATTTATTTTAGTACAAAATTTCTTGAAATCATGTATTATTTTTTTCCTAATATGTTTTCCCTATGCATTTTTAAAGACCCCTATCTATTTAAGACACAAGTCTCAGTGACTGATGAAAAATTGTTAGGAATCTGAATGGACAGTCACAAATCCTCAACTCTAGATGTTCTTGTATCACATGACTACATCATTTAAATTGGTTTTACCACCCACTACAAACTCTGAGTAACCTGGTAAATTTTTTGAGAGATAAAACCTGATTGGCCTAGTCTTGCCTTTGGATGAGATGCTCTTAAGGTTATCTGATCACTTCTTACTAATTAGTGAAGGGAGACAAGAGAGGGACAGATTCGGCTATCTTTTATTACAGTGAAATAAAAGAGAATTTTTTTTTTTGAGAGGTTTTTGCTATAGGGCGCGTGCACTCACCAGACAGACAGACAGAGAGACAGAAAATGAGAAATCATCCCCCAGGGGAGATGGCCACACCGCAATCCCTTCTCCTCCATTCTCCTCCGTTCTCCTTTCGGGATCTTGGGCACGCACGCATACACACCAGGCATGAGTTTTTGTTTGTTTGTTTTTTGTTTTCTGGGGGTTTTTTTGGGGGGGAGAGGTTTTTGCTATAGGGCGCGTGCGCTCGCCAGACAGAGAGAGACATAGAGACAGAAAGCGATAAATCACCCCCCAGGGGGGATGGTCACACTGTAATCCCTTCTCCCCCATTCTCCTCTCGGGATCTTGGGCATGTACACACACACGCCCTGCGTGAGTTTTAAGCCACCAGGTCTGGGACACAAACCGCGGTCGACTACATGGGAGTCCAGCGACGTAGCCATTATGCTGTTGATCCCAGCCTCCATCATCTTAATTCCGAAACCAGATAAGGATATGACCAAAAAAGAAAACTTCAGGCCCATGTCCCTGATGAATGCAGATGCAAAAGTTCTCAAGATACTAGCAAATCATATTAAAAAACATATTAAAAAGATTATACACCATGACCAAGTAGGATTTATTCCAGGGATGCAAGAACAGTTCAACACATGCAAAACAATAAATGTGTTACATCACATTAACAAAAGAAAAGATAAAAACCATAGGATCATATCAATCGATGCAGAAAAAGTATTCAAATAAACACAATGAATAAGACTGTAAAATCAGCATAGTAACATTCCTCAACAGAATATAATCCATCTATTAAAAACTACTAAAAAAATATAAAAAACACATAGCCAACATCATACTGAATGGGCAAAAGCTGAAAGTCTTTCCACTAAAAACTGAAACAAGACAAAGCTGTCTACGTTCTCCACTCCTTTTAACATAGTACTGGAAGCTCTAACCAATGCAATTAGACAAGATAGTAAAATAAAAGGCATCCAAATAGGAAAAGAAGAAATGACATTATCTCTATTTGCAGATGATATTATGTATACATAGAAAATCCAAAGGAATCTGCAAAAAAACTACTGAAAGTGATGAATACAGTAAAGTGGTAGGACACGAAATCAATATACAAAAATCTATAGCATTTTTATATACCAAAAATGGACAAACTTAGATAGAACTGAAGAAAGAAATACCATTTACAATAGCCATAAAACAAATAAACCTTACTAAAGATGTCAAAGATCCCTAGAAAGAAAACCATGAATCACTAGATTAAGAAAATAACAATGATACAAAAAGTGATAAAACATCCCATGTTTCTGGATTGGAAGAAGTAATATAATCAAGACATGAGTCCTACTGAAATTAATCTATACATTAAATGCAATCCCAATCAAACCACCAGAGCTATTTCTTGGAAATAGAAAAACAATCACAAAATTTCTTGGGAAACATAAAAAGTCTCATATTACCAAAGCATTACCATTCAAGGGAAATAAAGTAGGAGGTATCTTACTTCTTGACTTCAAAACATATTACAAAGCTGTGATGATTAAAACAGTATGGTATTGGCACAAAAACAGACAAGTAGACCAAGTGAACAGAATCGAGAACCCCCAAGTAAACCCCAAAACATAGAGTCAACAGATCCTTGACAAAGGACAGAAGACAAGTGGGGAAAAAATATCTTCAGCAAATGGTGCTGGGGTGGGGGGACCAGCAGTTAGTGTAATGGCTATGCTGCTGGACTCCCATGTAATCAACTGCAGTTCAAGTTCCAGATCTAGTGGCTTAAACTCATGCTAGATGTGTATGTATGCGTACCCAAGATCCTGAGAGGAGAATGGATAAGGGATTGTGGCATGGCCATCCCTCTCCCCCCCCGGGGGGGGGGTGGGATTTCTTGCTTTCTGGCTCTCTGGCTCCCCCTGTCTTTCTGGCAAGTGCACACGCCCTATAGAAAAAATCTCTCAAAAAAAAAAAAATGGTGCTGGGAGAACTCGATATCCACCTGCAGAAGAATGAAATTAGATCTTTATCTTTCACCACTAGAAAAAGTAACTCAAAATATATTGGGGATCTAAACATAAAACCTCAAACTATAAAAATATGAGTGGAAAACACAGGACAACCTCTTGGAGACCTTGGCATAAGCAAGGGATTAGTAAAGATCTCTGAAGCACAGGCAATCATCCCAAAAATAGACAAATGGGACTACATTAGACTGAGAAGCTTCTGCATAGCCAAAGAAATAATGAGTAGAGTGAGGAGACAATATTCAGAGTGGAAGAATGTATTTTCAAATTTTACCTCAGATAAGGGAATGATAACCAGAATACATGAGGAACTCAAGCAACTTTCACACACACACACACACATACACACACACCAATCTATTTAAAAGACAAGAAAAGGAGCTGAACAGATAATTCTCCAAAAAGACACATGAATGGTCAAAAATCATATGAAAATAGGCTCAACATCTCTTATCATCAGGGAAATGTAAATCAAAACCACAATGAGATACCACTTAACCCCAGTCAGAATGATTAAAATTAAAAAGAATAAATAATGATAAGTGCTGGCAAGGTTGTGTTGAAATGGGACCTCTCCTACACTGTTGGTGGGAATGCAAATTAGTATAACCACTTTGGAGAACGATCTGGAGATTTCACAGAAACCTACAAATAGAACTACCACACAACCCAGTAACTCCACTCAGGTATTTACCCAAAGGATCGAAAAACCCTCAGTCGGGAAAGCATTTCTAAATCCATGCTTATTGCAGCATTATTTCTGATTGCTTGGACATGGACTCAAGCCAAATGTCCAGAAATAGATGACTGGATTGAAAACAACATGGCACATGCACTCTATCAAATACTACTAAGCCATAATAAGCAATGAAACCTGACATTTGATACCAGGTGGATGAACATAGAAGACTTAATGCTAAGCAAAGCAAACCAGACTATGAAAGACACACTTTCTATGTCTCCATTCAATATATACCAATTGTCTTCTCTCTATAGCAGAAACTAAAAGTTTGGAAGGTATAGTAACAGGGAAGCCACTGTAGATACTAGAGATAGTAAAGGGAGAGGTAATGCGGGGTTGGTTAATGGAGGAAGGAGGGAGGAGAAAAGGGAAGAAAACAAGTATATTTAATTGAAAACAAAATTAAAAGTCATTTGCTGGTGATAATGGTGTAAAGAAAAAGCGATAAACTCTAGAGAGTCAGATTGGGAAATCATACTTTGAAGAGGACTGTTTCATCCTGTAGTGTATTGTAAATTTTATTATGTAAATATATTTGTCTTACAATAAGATAGTTCTCAAAAATATTAATCCAACTAGATTACAAAGCTACAAATGAAATAAGTTTTTTTAAAAATTAGAATAAAAATTTGAAAATAAAAATAAATAATAACATTTATATTACAAAATGTTATGCTACTTTATAATTGCTTAAATAATTACATCATAATTACTCTTTATAGAAAAGGAGCTTTAACAATCCAAATGATTATCAGAATCTACAATCATCCTACAATAACAAGATAGTTAAAAAATATAGTTTTCAGAGCATCATAGTTGAATGAAGATATTAGTCAGGTTACAGAAATAAAAGTGGAACATCAAGTCAGATCCATAGGATATGCACCACCATACCATGCATCTAACTTGAGTAGTGCATTATTTCAAATATGTAATATTTTTACTCAGTAATGCTAATATCAATGTTTTACTCATTTATTTCACTATACAGAATGAAAATGAGTATAAAATAATAGTCAGAAAGAGCTAAAACTTGAAAAATTTTAATTTTGTAAAAAAGTTTTGCCTTCGGGCATGTGTGTTTGCTGGAGAGACAGACAGTGACAGTAAGAGAGAAAGTGAGAAATCGCACCCTGCGGAGGTTGGCCATGCCACAACCCCTTCTCTTTTATTCTGTTCCCAGGATCTTAGGCATGCACGCACATGCATCTGGTAGGATTTTTAAGCTACCAGGTCTGAGACTCGAACCACCACTGACCATGTGGGAATCCAGCAACATAACTGTTATGTCATCTGCTGACCCCAAATTCTACCTTTATTAAGTAAACTTTTTTGTAATAGATCTTTCTGTAGAGACTTTCCTCCCTGGAGAGAAATATATTGAGTAGTAACTAGAATAAGCATTTTCTTTTTCTTAGTTTATATTTATCACATATCTCATTAAACTTATATTCAAGTTAAGATGCTGTTAACTAATGAGTATGAACAAAAGAAGCCAATACATGAGGGTGTTGATAACAAGTTCACAGAGGAAAACAGCATAATAAAGACTTAACCTAAAGATATTTCGATTAGACCCTAAAATGCACAGATGAACCCATATAATACTATTCTGATAAATTTTGCATAAACATGCCTTTGTAGGTATAATGCCATAGATAGATTCTTTGAAGGGATGGGGGGATGACATACAAGCCAGAAAAATTTACCTAAAATTCAATTTCTTTACTGATAAGACTTCAAAGCACAATCCTATAGATGCTAGGGCAGAAATTTCTTGTTTGCTAACATGAGGCATCAACAAATCACCTGCTTTGCCAGCATTTTAGGAATCTGCTTCAGACAAAAGCATTCATGGAATGTCATTGATAGGTAGGAATGTATATATTTTTTCTTTATCGGTTAAAATTAGCCTTTTTTTTCCCCTTAAAACCTGTGTATAGAACAACAAAGTTCAGAGGAGCAGTTTTGTTTTACATGTTCTTTTAAAACTATACGATAAAATCAAGGATCCGTGTGGCTTTAAATATCATCTTTATGCTGATAACGTTCAGAGTTATATCTCTATCCCAGACTTCTTGATTAAATGCCAGATTCCAACACTCAACAGTTCACTTAGCATCTTCCTTTATAGAGTTGGTAGGTATTGTAACATTTAATGGCTGACTGGTCTTGTTGTAAATGTACTTTACCAATGGCCTTTCCAGGGAAATACCATTCTTCCAGGTTCCTGGCCAAAAATGTGAAGTAAAAAAACAACAACAACAACAAACAAAAACTACAGCTCACTGCTGACTTAGAAAAAGAAATTCTTTGGTTTTGCTTTCAAGATATATTTATAGAGAATCTGATTAATTTTTTTCTCCCACACTCCTAACATTCCAGTCTGAGGGCCATCATCACTCCATTAGATCACAGTGATAGAATCTAAACATTTATCCTACTCATCCTCTTGCTCTATTAAGTCTGCTTTAAGCACAACAGTCAACATGTATTTTCAAACTAGAGTCAAATCAGGATATTTCTCTGTTTCAAATCCTGTAATGGCTTCATTTCACTTAGACTAAAAGGCAAAATCTTTACAATTACCTGACCTTCTGTTGCCTCTTTGGCTTCTTCCAAAGCCAAGTATTACACCCTTGCTCCCTTGGCTTCAGACAGTGTCTTCCTCAGTCTCCTTGGGCACATCAGGCAGGCTTTCACTCTGTGGCATCAGCATTGGGTCCATCTGTTCTCTCTGCTTACAACGTTCCTGCATTAAGGGTGCATGACTAACACGTTCATCACTATAAGACATTGCTCAAGTCTGCCCTCAGTGAGACTGCCTTTATCACTGTATTTAATACAGTAGTTCCATCCTGACTCCCAAGTCATTAATCTTGCCCTACTTTTTCTTTCTTTTCTTTCTTTCTTTCTTTCTTTCTTTCTTCCTTCCTTCCTTCCTTCCTTCCTTCCTTCCTTCCTTCCTTCCTTCTTTCTCTCTCTCTCTGTCTCTCTTTCTTTTCTTTCTTCCTTCCTTCCTTCTTCCCATCCTTCTGCCTTTCTTTCTTTCTCTCTCTCTCTCTCTTTATTTTTTGGAGTGGTTTTTGCTATAAACTCTCCCCAAAAAGAAAGAGACAGAGCAAAAGAAAGTGAGAAATCATCCCCCAGGGGGGGATGGTCACACCACAATCCCTTCTCCTCCATTCTCCTTTCGAGAATTTGGGCATGCATGTACACACGCCAGGTGTGAATTTAAGCCTCCTTGTTCGAACTCGAACCACTGTCGACTATATGAAAGTCCAGCGATATAGCCATTATGCCAACTACTGGTCCCTACTTTCTTCTCTTTTTTTTTCTTTTTTCGGAGAGGTTTTTGCTATAGGGTGTGTGCGCTCGCCAGACAGACAGAGAGAGACAGAGACAGATAGCAAGAAATCACCCCCTGGGGAGATGGCTATGCCGCAATCCCTTCTCCATTCTCCTCTCGGGATCTTAGGCACGCATGCACAGGCGCCCTGCATGAGTTTAAGCCACTGGGTCCGGGACTCGAACTGCAGTCGACTATGTGGGAGTCCAACGACATAGCCATTACGCTAACTGCTGCCCTCCCCTTCTTTCTTCTAACAGTATTTATCATCATTTAGCATACTATTTATTTATTTATTTGTTGTTTCTTATCTGTTCCCACTCAGATAGAAGCTCCAAAAAGACAAGAATCTGTGTCTACTTCAACTATGATATATACCAAGTTTAATGCCGTGTGGTGTTATCTGTTGAAGATATTTTGATCAATGGGTCTGGGGAGAAATGTTCACATATTGAAATGGTCTCATTGTAAGCCAAACAATATGATTGAAAGTATATCCAAAAAAATAATAAATAATGTGAAAAAAAAGGATATAGAAGAAATTCATTGTGCACATTGTGTCAATATTGTTAAGTGTTTGGAATTTGAAATCTGTGTCAGAGATCTTAAAACTAAAGATTTCTGGGGCCAATAAATAGTGTGGATCTTAAGGCACTGGATCCCACATCTCTACACAGTGTGAGTCCGGGACATGAAAGCTTAAAAAACTGCATTCATGCCCAAAATGCTGAGAGGAGAATGGAGGAGAAGAGGATGTTGCATGTTGTTCAACCCACTGGAGGTTGATTTCTCACTTTCTTTCTCTGTCTTTCTCTGGCAAGCACACATACTGTATAGTGAAACTAAAAACAAACCAAAGAAGAACCAGCAAGTGGTATAGTGATTGGGTGCTGTACTTGCACATATTTTAATGTGCTTCCAGTTACAGAACTAGCAGCTTAAAACTCATCAAGTGCACACACTCTATAGAAAAAATCTCTCTCAAAAAAGGTGAAAAAAATTCAACAAACAAACAAAAGAAATGAAGTATTTCTGTTTTCTTTAAGAATGTTTCACAGGACCTGGAGATGGCATAATGGTTGCATCACTGAATTCCCTGTAGTCAACGTGGTTTCAGTCCCAGACTGGTGGCTTAAAACTCATGCTAGGCACCCCTTAGGGGGGATGGCCATGCTGCAATTTCTTCTCCTCCATTCTCCTTGTGGGATCATGGGCACATACACACAGGTGCCTGGCATGAATTTTAAGTTACTAGGTATAGGACCAAAATCATAGTCAAATACTGGGAGTTTAGCAACATAACATTATGCTCTCTGTTAGTCCTGACAGTGAAAACATTCTGAAAGCAGCAAAAGAGAAGAAACAAAATCCGAAAAGAACAACCAATACACAAGACAATGAACTTCTCAAAGAAACCTTGCAGGCCAGGAGGAAGTGGTTGATAGATACAGAATGCTGAAGAGAAAAAAATAATTATCAGCCAAGAATATGTACCTGGCAAATCTATTTTCAAAAACAAAGGAGAGACAAAGTTTTCCCAGCAAACTAAAGCTGAGAGAATTTATTATTCCCTTTATTACTCCCAGATTACCAGATTAGTGAAGCAAGAAATAATGGAGTTTCTCTCTTTGTTTTGCTAGAGAGTAGCATCTGCTTACCAGAAAGAGAGGAAAGGTGACAATACATCCATCATGGGATATAGTCATGCTGCAATTCCAGCTCCAGTTCTCCTTTTGAGACTTTAGGCATGCACACACATGTACTCAGTATCTTTGTTAAGCCTCTGGTCCAGAATTTGAATTATGCAGTCTGCCATGGGAAATCCAGTTATATTAACCAACACAGTACTGGCTGGCCCAGGAGTTCTTAAATGAAAAGAAAAAAAGCATAAGAAAGAAACATCCGGAGGTATAAAAAACAGTGGTAGAAGTAAGTATATGAACAATTTAAGAATATACTAATCCAATCATCACGAGGTGAAAACTACTCATATCTTTAATATAAAGACTAACATATAAAACATTAAAAGTGTTGCAATTACAAGATAGTAAAGGCTAGAAAATATTAAAAATGCAAATGGTTTTGCTTTGTTGTCCGGTTTTAAGGATTTTTTTTTCCTGTCTTGAGCTGCTAATAGGTTCATGTACCTACTACTTGAATAGAATCCTAACCTGTTTCCTGGCTTTAAGTTTTAAGCAAAGTTCCTTAGCATTTCTTTGATTTATTAAAGTTAAAGCTGCTTTTCTTGAAATTACCAGCTGAACTTGATATTGAAAGTAGTTAGATTATTTAAGAAATTGTGTGACCAATAAAATGTGGAGGGAAAAGGAATGGAAGACAAATGTAGACACCAGAGATAGTGTGAGAGGAAGGTGGGAAAGGGCAGAGGGTCAGAAATAGGGGTAAAAAATATATGTGTGTGTGTGTGTGTGTGTGTGTGTGTGTTTTGTATGCTGTGACAATGCTTAGGGAATGAATGTAAATTAGTTAATTAAAAACAAGTTTCAGAAAAAAAAACTAACACTATTTTTCTTGAAATTAAAAAACAAATGCCTTAAAAATACCTATTTGATAACTGCAGTAAGATATTTAGCCCCAGCTAGGTGCTGCTTTGTAGTATGTTCATTCTACTCACTGAGGTTTATGCCTAAAGTCAGACTTGTGTTCACGGATATGTATATATCAGCTGCACTTGCTGTTGAAAATATTTAAATTAACTAAGATCTTTAGTGAATCAATAAAATGTGTGGGAAAAGGGTATAGAAAGCAATCATGGATACCAGAGACAGTGTGGGAGGAAGGTGGGAGATGGCAGAGGGTGAGAGATAGGGAATCAAAGATGGGAAAAAAGGCAAAATAATCAGGAAACAAAAAATGGAAAATTATTTGTTGATGATAACACGCAGTTGATGTGCTTGACTGAGCCAATATACAGTGTATTCTGGATGGAAAATCTCATTCTGTATGCTGTAAAGATGTACAGTGAATGAATGCAAATAGATAAATTCAAAGAAATTTTCAAAATACAAATGGTAACATCAAAAATTCCAAGCGTAAGGGCCAATAGGTGGCATGATGATTAAATTCCAGACACGCACATGCAAATGGTGGTTCAACTTCCAGACCTGGTGACTTGGAACTCATGCTGGGCACATGTGTGTGCATGCCCAAAAATCCAAGAGGAAAGACTAAGAGAAGGGGTTGCAATGTGGCTATATTCCCTGAGGCGTAATTCTTCACTTTACTCCTTACTGTCTCTCTGTCCCTCTGGTGAGTGCTTGCATCCTATGGAAAAAAAACTTTATAAACAAACAAATAAAAAAATTAAATTGTACGTAGGCAGATGAAGTTGAAATGCTGAATGTCATTTTTTTCTTAATATCTATGTTATCAAAGTCAAGTTTATATCAGACTACAATAATCTGTAGCAACTATAAATCCTTCTAATCAACCTCATGGTAGCCATAAGCAAACACTTATGAAAGATACACTAAAAAATTTAAAGAGATCAGAACATAGTAGAAAGGAAAAAATAATCACAAGGAATGGTAGAGATAAAGGGAGAAACTATCTAAAAAACTACAACTTGAAAACAAGTAGCGAAAAGGTAGAAATAAATCCAAATTATCAATAATTACATTGACTGTAAATTTATTGAATTATGCAATTAAAAGACACAAAGTAGCTGACTAAATACAAAAAACAAACTCCCAATTATATGCTACCTAGTGGAATCTCACCTCACCTGTAAAGACCCTCACATTTGATAGAAAGTGGAAAAATATGGAAGATTTACTATGAAGCAAAGTAAGCCAGACTTTTTTTTTTCTTTTTTTTTTGGAGAGGTTTTTCGCTATAGGGTGCGTGCGCTCACCAGACAGACAGAGAGAGACATAGAGACAGAAAGTGAGAAATCAACCCCCAGGAGGGATGGTCACACCGCAATCCCCTCTCCTCCATTCTCCTCTTGGGATCTTGGGCACGCACGCACACGCGCCCAGTGTGAATTTTAAGCCACCGGGTCCGGGACGCGAACCGCGGTCGACTACGTGGGAGTCCAGCAACATAGCCATTACACTAACTGCTGGTTCCCAGTAAGCCAGACTATTAAAGAGAGGGATTTTATATCCCTACCCAATATATAATGAATGTCTGCACTTTGTGGAAGAAATTGAAAGACTGGGAGTTATAAAAGCATGAGAAACAACAATGGATACTAGAGATAGTGTGGGAGGAAGGTGGAAAAATGGGGAAGGTAAAAGGGAGGGGATCAAAAGAAAAAAGAAGGAAGCAAAAGGAACACAAAAATGGAAAATTATCTGCTAATGATAAAGTGTATGGCCATATCTTTGATTGGGCTAATACACAGTGTATTCATGATGGTTAAATTTATTTGGTATGCTGTAATGATATATAGTAATTGAATGTAAAATATTAAATTAAATTAAATGGATGAAAATGAAGGAAAGGGAAAAATATTCCTGGAAAATGAAAAGAAACAAAGATAACAAAAACAGAGAATAATATACAAAACAGAAAACTAGAGATCAATGTCCCCGATAAAATGTAGATACATGGGAAAGCTCTGGGTTTGTGTCAGGAGACCTCCCTGACTACACCAGATACATACAAGCCCATGATTCAGGTTATGTGAGGCTGGGGGTGTATTGTGACATCAAGATTCTGTTGGGGGTTTCTTTCTCTGTCTCCTATCTCGAGAAAAAAAGAAATAAACTTTTAAAATAATAAAATGTAATCTAATACTTTTGCTGGAATTATTGAGAAAAATATCCCTTCCTTCCTGATTAAGTTATCGAGTGAGTGTTTTAATACTGGAGGCCAATCTGGAGAGGTACATTTAGAACACAAGACACTGTTATTCCTTTGTCTAGTTCTACTAATTCGTATTCTATCATTTTAGCTTCTGATATAGTCCTCTCTTTCTGACTCATGAGATGAAGACAGGGAAGAGCGAGAGATCTCTTTAGTGCCCCAATAACTCTATGACTGTTACTATCTTCTTGGTTCTACATAGCCTCTTTTCCAAATATTTAAAGTGGTGCAAAAATTACTTCAACACTAGTCATCTCCATTGCAATGCACCCTAGTGACAATTTTCTCTGGGAGATCCCTTAGCTTCTTTTAAAAAAAATTATTCTATTTCATTTTATTTATTCATTCACTTATTTTAATTTGAACAGAGAGAGACATAGTGAGAGAGCAAGAGGGAAAGTCAGAAAGCACGCCACTAGGTCCGGGACTGGAACCGTGGTCAGCCATGTGGGAGTGTCCAGCACCTTAACCACCATACCACCTGTTGGTCTCCCCTTAGGTTCTTTTTATGGAAGAGGCTTAGAATTTAATGTGGAGACGTGCTGTTAAACTTGTTTCATTAATTTGTTTGATGATTTTTGTATCTATATTTTATCAGGGACATCAGTCTCTAGTTTTCTTTTTTTGTTATATCCTTCTCTCCTTTTGTTATCTTTGTTTTCATTTTTATTTTCTAAACATATTTTCCCCTTTCCTTCACTGTCGCTCTTTAATTTGGTTAATATACGATTAATATTAATTAAATTATTTTGTTAATACATTATTTAATATTTATTACCCATTATGCATTATTGTCACCTGAGGGTTGGGTAGGTAGTTCTATAGTCTTGTCTGGGATCTCCTACATATTCTAACCTTCGCTATTTACAGTCTAATATAGTATGACCTTGATCTGGATACTGGTGCTCTCATTCTGGTAGTTTTCTTTTTTTTTTCTTTTCTTTCTTTCTTTCTTTATTTTTTTGAAGAGATTTTTGCTATAGGGCACATGCACTTGCCAGATGGACAGAGAGAGACATAGAGACAGAAAGCGAGAAATCACCCCCCAGGGGGGATGGTCATGCCTCAATCCCTTCTCCTCCATTTTCCTCTCAGGATCTTGGGCATGCACACACACGCGCCCGGCGTGAGTTTTAAGCCACCGGGTCTGGGACGCGAACCACGGTCGACTACATGGGAGTCCAGTGACATAGCCATTACGCTAACTGCTGGTTCCCACATTCTGGTAGTTTTCTATCCAGAATGTTAGTCGGGACTTGTTCTCTTGACATATGGTACCAAGAGAGAAAATAGAAGGGCACAATGCCTCTTAAAATACAGATTCAGAACCAGAATTCTATTCATGTCTACCGCATAGCATCAGCCAAAGCAGGTCATAAGGACTGACCAGAGTCCCAGTGGGAAAGGATGAAGTGGAGTACTTATATGGAGGTTAATGACTGTGTCCACAATGTAATACATCTACTGAAAATCTTATTTTGTGTCAGGTGTTTCCCTAAGTGTTTTGCATAATGTACTTTATTCATTCTTTAGCAGTGCCATAATATACTGCTTCATCCTCTGAAATTCACACAGATCTGGTTACATGGAAAGTCCTACAATGTGGCAAACTTAAAAGCATCTTGCTCACATTTTTAAATTCAACATGAATATAATCTTATTCAAGAAGTTTTTCGTTTAGTCAAGTAACTGGTTCAAGGGTTTTTTATCTACACTCCCTTAGTACCTGTAAGTTCCTTTACCACTGTGTGCATCGCATTATATTGAATTTAATTAATTTCTATACCTTTTCCATCAAATTTACATTTCTTGTCTCCAGAAACTGTGGTAGCCAAGTTATCTTGAGCCAGTTACTTAATATTCCTGTATCTCAGGTGACTCATTTATAAACTGGATCGTAGTGCTAGCAAACCAACAGATTTTTTAGTTAAGATTCAATGTGTTAATATTTAGAAAGTGCTTACAAAATGACTAGGCTATTATAAGTGCTCAGTAGTGTTAGTTACTATTTCTATTTATATTGGCACCATCTTGTACTTTTTCTGGCATAATACACATAACCTATATTGTATAAATGAGCTCAAAAATTTTAAACTTTTGGTGAAACTTTATAATTGTTAAAAAAAGAAAAAATAATCTGTAGGAAATAACACATGACCTCTTCTAAAAATGTGATGCTTATTGAGATAAGTTGAAAAAAATTCCTAACAGAGCTTGGTGAGATAAGTGGAGAGAATTCATATTCATTCTGGAGTGAGAAAGAAACACACTTAAAATCCTATCACACCTGGTGCCAATAGCTGGAATAGAGGTTACATCGCTGGACTCTAGTTTCTCATATCCTGCTACAACTGATAAGTCTCGCTCTTCAGTAACTAGATGGTGGGGTTTTGTTACCCTGCCCCCTCAGTCACTGTGAGAAGCAAAGGTCCCAAATCACAAAGAATGTGTAGGGTGTATAAAAAATAAATAAGAGTTCTTCAAAAAGTTCATGGAAGATGCAAATTAAGAAAAATATGAATACATTTAAAGTGTTTTGCAACAAAATAGCTTGACTTTTAATCCCATTTTTCTGCAAACTTTTTGAAGTCACCTCTAAATATACATATTTTGAGTTTTACTCTTTTTATTTTTTTGAGAAGTTTTTGCCTTAGGGTGTGTTTACTAGCTGGTGAGAAATAGAAACAGAGATAGTGAGAGGAAAAGTGAAATATTATTCCCAGATGGATTGCCACACCTCAATCCTTTCCCCTCCATTTCTCTCCTGGGATTTTGGTGTGAGTTTCAAACTACTAGTCTGGGAGTTGGACAGTGGCCATTCGTGTGGGAGTCCACTGATGTAACTACTATGCCATATGCTGGGCCCTTGAGTCTTATTATTTAGTCTCTATTGTGGAGTTTCACCCCACACAGACTATCAGCTTAGTCTTCTAAGAATTCAGCAACTGACTCAGGTTACACAGGACCATGTGAAGAGTGAATTTTCTTCTACGTCTACATAGCCCTTCCTTTATAACCTGTTTGACAGATTGAAGCCTCTTCACCTGACCTGAACACTGATCTCTGAGAGAATTATGATGACATGCTGGTTCTTCAAACCTATACCATACCCCAGCACTCAACATTAGCACAATCCTCTAGCTATCTGGCCTTCATCTAAATTATTTCCCTTGTCCAAAAAACCTTAGTTCTATGTTGTCTAATACTGAGAACAGCTATTGCATACATTTTGCTCAGACTTATGTCAGGAAAGTCCAGTGACTCCATTATGGTCAGAAATCTTAAGCATTATGTTTTCTTTAAGAAATCAGATTGTGTTTATCTTTTAAAAAAAGAAAAAAGAAAACAATTACCCATTGTGGTTTTGATTTGTACCTCCCTTATTATAAGAGATGATGAACACTGTTTTGATATGCTTTCTGACTGTATGTCTTCCTTAGACTGTTATCTGTTGAGTTCATTTGTGCACTTATAATTGGATTAATATTTTTTTTTCAGATAAGCTGGAGTTCCTTGTATATCCTGGTTACCAGTCCCTTATCTGAGTCAGTTTGCAAATATACTTTCCCATTTCAAGGGTTGCTGATTTATTCTAATTATTGTTTCTTTTGTTGTGCAGAAGCTTTTTAAATCAAAACCAGATGAGGTACCACTTAACCCCAGTAAGAATGGCTAAAATTAAAAAAATGAAAGTAAGATAAGTGCTGGTGAGGCTGTGGTGAAAAGGGAACTTTCCTACACTGTTGGTGGGAATGTAAATTAGTATAGTCACTGTGGAGAATAATATAGATGTTACTCAAAAACCTATAAATAAAACTAGTATATTATACAGCAATTTCATTTCTGGTATCTACCCAAGTGACAGGAAAATGCTCAGTCAGAAAAACACTTGCACATCCATGTTTGCTGTAGCATTTTTCACAATTGCTAAGACATTGAACCAATCTAATGTCTATGAACTGTTGAA
This sequence comes from Tupaia belangeri chinensis, assembly GCF_000334495.1. NCBI lineage: Eukaryota > Metazoa > Chordata > Mammalia > Scandentia > Tupaiidae > Tupaia > Tupaia belangeri. The sequence goes on along the minus strand of NW_006160077.1, from coordinate 619,686 downwards.
TGGATTGGAAAAGTATGGAACATATACACTATGGAATACTACTCAGCCATAAAAAATGAGACCACACTTTAGATAGATAAAAAGTGGACAAACATGGAAGATTTACTGCTAAGAGAAGCAAGCCAGAGTATGAAAGAGAGGCATTGTATGTCCCCAACTAATATATACCAAATGTTGGCATTGGATGGCAGAAACTGAATGATTGTAACTCACAAAAGCCTGGAGAGCAATGATGATACTGGAGACAGTGTGGGAGGAGGGTGGGAAGGGGGGGAATCATAGGAAAGATGAAAGAAGCAAAACATTTAAGGGACCCAAAATGGAAAGAAATCTCTTGATCATAATTTATATGGCAATGTCTTTGGACTGATATGCAGTGTATTAAGAATGGGAAAATGTATTTGCTATGCTATAGTGATACACAGTGATTGACTGTAAAAAATAAATATATAAAATTAAAAATTAGTTACTAGTTACAGAAGCGATGAACTAATGTGCTTTTCTTATAAAACATTCAATATTGAGGTTGAAATAGAAAATAATGTATGTCAATTCATAATTATACTTTTGATCACTGTTTAAAAAAATGAAAATGTGGGAGATAGAGAATTATGGCAGGAGTGGAAGAATCTTTGAATAGAATAATTTGGGAATTTTTCTCTGAGTAAATTAGAACTTAATCTGATCATGGGTTAAGACCTAGGACAGAAAGTTAAAGAGAAACAGAGGGCGACCAGCAGATAGTCTAGTGGTTACATTGCTAGACTCACATATGACTGCCCACAGTTTGAGTCCCAGACACAGTGGCTTTAAGCTCATGCCACCGGATGCATGTGTGTATGGGCCCAAGATCTTGGGAGGAGAAGGAATCACAGGGTGGTTATCTCCATTGGGGAATGATTTCTCACTTGTCTTAGTATAAACACCTAAGACAAAAACCTCTACAAAAAGATAGAGAGAGAGAGAGAGAAACAGAGGAACAGCCATATGAAGAAGAAGAGGACTCATCTTCAGAGAGAGATATGAACTGACATTGAAGTGAGAAAAAATTTTCATAGCTCGGGGGCAAATGGAAAAAAAAAATAATGGAGCTTACTCACATGAACATGAGGAACTCAGTAAGTATTTAGAGGGTCCAGTAGGTGATATGGTGTTTAAGGCAGGGGACTCACACATTACTGACCTTATTTTGAGTCCCAGACCTGATGGCTTGCTTTGTCTCTCTCTCCCTCTCTTTCTGTGGTGAGCACATGTGCCCTACAGCAAATTAAAAATAATAAACATTAATGAAATTAAATAATTAATTCTTTTTAAAAATGTTTGGAGAGATGGAGGCATTGGCAAGATGAAAAGGAATTTCTAGGACAAATCAAACGGTTCTAAGAGAATGAGAAACCAAGGAAGGGTAACAATGTGAAAGTATCATAATCTTCACATTATAAACACTTTGATCATAAAGCACATTAATATTTTTGAAGGTTCCTCTGATTGTCAGTGTAGAATGAAAAGCATTATTTCTAGCATATTTCTGAAATAATGACTTCTAAAGGAAAATACATCATATTCTCAGCAAGACAGTTACTTGGCAACTACAATCTTTTGTTTCATCCACAGTTTCTTCATGGCATAACTTATTATTTGATGGGATTATCACCAAGGGATACAACTGGCCCAGTATGACTAAGTCCTTATAGATTTGTTACCTGCTTCTTATTGTCTGTAACCTGGCAACCAATCTATGAAGTGTCGTGAAACACACATGTGTAATGTATCCTTGTACTATAAATAAAAAGACCCAGTTTTTCTGGGTGGCTCAAGCAGCTCAAGCAGTGGCTCAGCTGCAGCACAAGTTGCTTGGGCTACCTAGGTTCAGGCTGCCTGTGTCCATTTCTACTCTATCCCTTTGTCTCATTCTTTCCAATTCCCTGGTCCTGGCAAGATGGAGGGCTTTCTCTTTCTCGTCCTCTTTCTCTTCCTCACCAGCAGCCCCCTGATCATGATTCAGCCAGACCCAAGCCCCGGAGCGGATGCCAACAGTTATTTATTTATTTTTTTTAATTCACTGATAGAAACAGGAGTAATATTTCATATATTTCAGTTCTTGTTCTTTGGAAATCATGAGTCCAGCAGTCTCAACCTCTCAAGGACATCAGACCTTTAATATCATTAACATTCCCCATAGGTCAAGCCTTTAGTGCAAAGGCATCAAGAAAAGAGCATTGTGGGGAAAAAATTATTACAAGTTTAACATGTTTATTGCAGTATTCTAAATTCAATTAAATGTTAGCTCCCTGTGCTTTTGAATAGCAGAACAGATGGGAGTATATTTTCAATTCTGGGTATGTAGATTTTAACTCAGAGCTCTTATGGTGTAAAAACATTGACAAGCATCTAAGTTCTCAGACATAGGTATTGAGTCTATAAAAATTACCAGAGGAGTTTGTTAAATATAGCCTTTTGTATATCTCTTAACCATGGCCTATCTCATTAGAACTTTTTGGAATATACTCTATTATCTGTCACAAAACTTTCAAAGTGATTCTAATAAACAGTCAAGGTAGAAAAATGTTGACCTAGTTCTCATTTTAAAATTAAGTATAATAGAAATGCAGAGAGATCCAGTGAGTATATATCTCTAAATTGGGACGATAAGCTTGCATTTGTGTAGTTCCAGGGCAGTGCTTATAATTTGATTGTATTGGGCTGCTGGGAATGTCATGATGCATTTTTTTTTTTTGGAGAGATTTCCACTGTAGGGCACGTGTGCTCGCCAGACAGACAGAGAGAGACATAGAGACAGAAAGCGAGAAATCACCCCCCAGGGGGGATGGTCATGCCGCAATCCCTTCTCCTCCATTCTCCTCTCGGGATCTTGGGCACGCACGCACACGCGTCCGGCGTGAGTTTTTAAGCCACCGGGTCCGGGACACGAACCGCAGTCGACTATGTGGGAGTACAGCGACATAGCCATTACGCTAACTGCTGGTTCCCTCATGATGCATTTTTGCATAGAAAAATATGCCATAACTTTCCAGTAAACCTAATAACATCTAGTCCAAATGCCTTGTGGCTTTTTAATCTTTTTATCTTTCATTTCAAGGATGCATCAACATCAAATATCATTTTGCCAGCACCATGTAAAGTTCTTCCATTAATAATGTTTATACAAATCCTTACAACTATAAACACAAATCCAGATATAGGCAATAACTTGAATAATCATATTTGTGGGAAAAACACTGAAACAATAGCAGAGAGACAACCAGTGATATGTTCATATACTATAAAAGATAAAATTCAGATGGTGTCTCACAGTGAAGGAGAAAGGCACCTTGAGGGCAAGGATCAGTTACATCAGAAAGGAATGTTTTTCCAGATGAGTTTCTCTGGAGTCCCCAGGTCGAAATGGGTTTGGTAAGTCAGACCTATGGTACACGGCTCTCTCTATTCAGTGAAGTTGTTTGGATCAAATTTTGTAAAAAAATTTAGTTTCCCAGCCATGCATTTCAGCAAATCATATCTATGTTGTTGATGTCCCCAGTAACATAACCTACCCATGTCCCCAAATACATCACAGTGGGGTTTTTATTCATTCATTTTCTTTACTTTTTCTTGTTAGTAATTTTACATTAATAGCAAGTACTGGTTTCAGAAAAGTAGAGTCATTTAACAGAAGCATATTAGCAGATATTATGATGGAAAGTGGAAAAACTTAGAGGTAAATCGGCCCGCTCCCTTTATTGCTTGGTAAAGAAAGTCTCAGCCAGACAATGCAAATGCACTTTCACAAGACCTGAGGATGAACACAAATCTTGCATCTTCTTAGGATGTCTAATCTCTTTCACATTCTGTACACCTCTTTCCTGCCATTCCAAGCTAATTCATTTAGTTTACATTGTGCTTTGTAGAACTTATATCAGAATGCACTAGCTAAGGTCTCTTGATTTTTAATATATATTCTTTCAACCATTTAATCTATAGATATTTAATACTTAATACTACAACACAGCTGACTCATTATTTAAAGAAAATGGCAAAAAAAGTAAAAGAGAAAGGAGAAAAACAATGATACTAAGTATAATTATATTGATATTCTTAGTAAGATTTATCTGTTATAGGTAGTTCATAGATATAAACGACACTGATAAGTGAACATTTAACTTAGTAGAATGTTTTCTTTCATGCTTTCTCCCTAAAATCCTTTGGGATTTCTGTATTTGTCTTCATTTCACTATCGAGTTAGCCAAGGTTGAGAATATTTGACATCATCCAGATTAAATGATTGCTTCCATCTATTTCCCATTTGCCTCCAAGAAAACCTTTCTGAACCACAGTCTCTTCATTGCTTTCTTTACTTCTGCATTTCTCAAGGTATAAATCAGAGGATTTAACATAGGAGTAATGATGGTGTAAAATATAGCCACCATCTTATCTTCTGAAAAGGTAGTGTCAGGTCGCATGTACATAAAAGTACAAGGACCAAAAAACATGATGACCACAGCAATGTGGGAGCAACAGGTGTAGAGAGCTTTTCTCCTACCTTCTGCAGACTGCTTTCTCAGAGAAACCAGAATAATGGTATAGGAGATAAGCAAGATAACAAAGCTCCCCAGGGCAATGGTACCACTGTTGGCTGTCACCACAACACCAACAATATATGTGTCCGTGCAGGCAAGTTTCAGGACAGGATGGACATCACAAAAGTAGTGATCAATCTCATTTGGTCCACAAAAGGGTAGTTGGACTACCAGAGCCACTTGGATAATGGAGTGTAAGAACCCTCCTACCCAGGTCCCCAGTAACATTTTATTGCATCTCTCCCAGTCCATGATGGTCATATAATGTAGGGGCTTACAGATAGCCACATAACGATCATAGGCCATTACAGTAAGGATGAAGCTCTCAGTGCAACCAAAAAAATGTACCCCAAAGAGTTGCAGCATGCACCCCACATAGGAGATAGTTTTATTTTTTGCTAACAGATCAACAATCATCTTAGGAGCTGTGACTGAAGAGTGACAAATATCCACAAAAGACAAGTAGTTGAGAAAGAAATACATAGGAGACTTGAAGAGGTTGCCTTGGGAAACTATCAGTATGATGAGAAGATTTCCTAAAATAATGACTGTGTAGAAGAAAGAAAACACCACAAAACAAACTTCTTCAACCTCTGGGTTCTGAGAAAGTCCCAAGAAAATGAACTGAGTTACATTGTTTATTTTTTCCATGGGATGAATCCACGGAGACACAGTTCTCAAGAGACAATTAAATTTCCTGAAAGAAATGTAAGAAAGACTAATAGCATTTATTTACAACTTAGAACCAGTGGATAATCACAGTAGTTGACAATGGAAAAAATGGTATTTGGCATTCATACATTTTGACCATCTTACCTCAGTATTATATCCCATTCACTTCAGATGAGGAAACTAAGTTCAATGAAATAAAGCTGATATTCCAAGTCTCACACGTTACTAAGTGTCTCTCCTCCCTTACCGTTTATTAAAGTTTATTCATCTGTATCTGAAATGTACTTAGCACTTATTTTGTATAAAGCATTCCACTTAATTTTGCAACAACTTCTGTGTTTGTGGATATGATAACATTTATATACCTGGAAATGGTTGCTTTATTTTTGATCCAGCAGTGACTGTTGACATTTTACCTTCTAAGTTACTGCCAAGACTGATCACCACATCACATCCCATTTTTTTCATGGGTACTCAAGGAATGGAGACTAGGCAACATCTGCAAGTTCTTCTTACAAAACACAGATCTTTGTGTGCATGAATTTATGGTCCCTACTTAATCTCAAGCTAGTATGTATTCAAGATGCAATGTGGTATACTAGACAGAGGATCCAAATGATACAAACCTCATTCTGAAAGATTACTGTTGCAATTCTGTGTAAATTATTTAGCTTCATGGAATCTCCCTTATCTTATTTGTGAAACAAGGTTTAATTTTTCTATGTATGAACAGTTACTTGTACCATAAACTTAAATTACTTCTATCAGTTGGAATAGCCATATTCCATACTCTGATAGTGAAGAAGAGATAAGAGAATATGCAAGAGACTGTGAGATACAATTAAAGAACTGTTGGATTTGAAATCAGGGGAAATGATTATTCTGGTAATTATTCCACATTCAAATTCAGAATACTTTAATATCCCTATTGTTTAGCCCCTATATTTCAATTTATATTATTTTGTTCATTTATGGGTTTTTGGATCAAGGAGCCAGATGGAGGTATAGCTGTAAAATGTCATGCTCTGTGAAGCAGTTCAACACAGGAAAATTCACGTTCAAGTATTCAAGTCTGGAGATTTCCTTGAGTACAGTAGAATGGTGCTTGTCCATAATATGGTGCTGGATGAAGACTAAGTGTGGATCAGGGCATCAAGATCCTATTGGAGAGGGAACCAGCAGTTAGCGTAATGGCTATGTTGCTGGACTCCCACGTAGTGGACCACGGTTCACGTCCCGGACCCGGTGGCTTAAAACTCACGCCGGGCACGTGTGCGTGCGTGCCCAAGATCCTGAGAAGAGAATGGAGGAGAAGGGATTGTGGTGTGGTCATCCCCTCTGGGGGGTGATTTCTCGCTTTCTGTCTCTCTTTCTCTCTCTGTCTGTCTGGTGAGCACATGCGCCCTATAGCGAAAATCTTTCAAAAAAAAAAAAAAGAAAGAAAGAAAGATCCTATTGGAGATGTGGCTTCTCTTTCTCTCTCTCTTTCTCCCCCCCACCCCACCCCACCCCACACTGTCACTCTTGTCCATGGAAGAAAGAAATGAATAAACTTAAATAAATTTTGCCTCTAAATAAAATTTAAGTCCACTTTTCCATTAACATTTTGAAGCGCTTGCTACTGGGTCTTTCAGTTTGAGTAAATTCACTATTTCTAGGAAGACATAATTAACTGAACTATCATTTGAATGTAGTTAGAAAGAACAATATTTAAATGGATGAATCTTTTCTTTTTTTTTTTTTTTTTTGCCATAGGGCTCGTGACCTCACCAGGCAGAAAGAGAGAGACAGAGAGACAGAGAGTGAGAAGTCACCCCCCAGGGGGGATGGCCACGCTGCAATCCCTTCTCTTCCATTTTCCTCTTGGGATCTTGGGCACGCAGCGTGCGACATGAGTTTTAAGCCACCGGGTCCAGGACGCTAACCGTGGTCAACTATGTGGGAGTCCAGTGACATAGCCATTACACTAACTGCTGGTTCCCACCCCCTCCTTTTTTCTTTTGAGAGGTTTTTGCTATAGGGTGTGTGCGCTCACCAGAAAGGCAGAGAGAGAGAGAGAGATAGAAAGTGAGAAATCCCGGCCCAGAGGGGATAATCACGCCACAATCCTTTCTCCTCCATTCTCCTCTTGGGATTTTGGGCATGCACTCACATGTGCCCAGCGTGAATTTAAGACACTGGGTCCAGGACTCGAACCACGTTCAACTACATGGGAGTTCAGCAACATAGCCATTATGCTAACTGCTGGTCCCTTAATGTATGAATCTTCAATGGAGGAATTTCAGGCAGTTCAATAGGCTCTCTGGCATGCTTATTGAAAGGGATATATGAAATCATTTTGATTAAGGGTAACTTCAGGGCTCTTCCTCCAATCAAATCAAGATTAACTAATTCTTCAAGTTATAAGTTGTCCACCTGAGACTACATCCCTTCAAGATCCATCCAGTGTAGTGCTAAATTCTGGTCTCAACTTCCCTATGCAACAACATCGTGCCAGCACTTCTAGCTGCTGGGAAACTACAGGGCTATGTTTCTTCAGGTCTGTAAATTGGAATTGGTAGAGCGTTCATTACAGGTGTGCCTTTCGTATGCATTGAGAAATAATAAGAGCAATAATATAATTCAAATACAGATTCAAGCACACTCCATTTTGATAGACCATCTCTCTTCAGTTTTCCTACTGAATTTAAAACACACAAAAATTTATTTTCCACTATTAAATCCCTTCGATTTAAGGGAGCTAGAATCTCAGCAGTTTAACCTGGGTATTTTTATAGCTGTCCTATAAATTAGGCATGTACATGGAAGTCTGGAAACTGTTCCCTCCCTTTTCATACCACAAAGTCCTTGGAAAGACCTTTCTCCTTCAACCATGACTTATCTCAAGGGTTCCTTCCTCCCTTTGCTGAGCATTTCAAACATAATACTGCCTCAATTTCTTTTGAAATGATTGGGAATTATTTTTTATTCACATACATACTATCCTATCCCACAGCCATTTATAGAAACATGTTATTATCTTATCATCATTTTAATAATAATTTCATTTCCCCATTACTTCAGAGAACAATGCCTTAGAGCCACATTGGAAGTGCTAAAAATATATCAATTTAATTTAATCCCCCTTTTTAACAACTCTCCCATATTAATTTTAGAGGAAAAAGAAATCTCACCGGTATTTTCCACGGTTTGGTTTGGTTTATTTTTCTTTCTCTTGAGATAGTTTGAGTGCAGCTGTCCAAAGTAAAACAAGAACAATGCTTGTGACATTTATCTGTGAATAATTAGTACCAGAGAATTCCTAACTCCCTACACTCAAAAACTATAATAGAAATCAGTCTTTGTTGTTCCTGGATCGCTTACCTGATGAAATCTGTAATTTCACTGTACCTGTGGCAATAAATAAGCATTTCTCTACTCTTATATGGGCTATTTAAAAGAATGAGGCAGAATGATAATGACCTTGGGGAAAGCTTTATTCCCCTACGTTTTTATTGATAGTCAAAATCAAATTGAAGGACTAAATATGAGTCTTAATTTGTGTATGTCCACTTACAAATAAGTGAAAGGAGAAGGAATTGTGGCACTGCCTTCCCACCCAGGGGGTGATTTCTCATTTTCCTACTCTTTTTTTCTGTCTCTTTCAAGAACACATGCCCTATAGCCAAAACTAAAATAACATAATAATGTTGGCTAATTTAAAAATCCAATCAGTTCTCAAATTTAGAACCATACTCTGATCCAAATAATTGAAAAAAAAAAGACAAAAGTAATCATTTTATCATTGTATACATTGTTCTTTGAGTTAATGTGCTTTTATATTCAGTTGTTGGAAAAGTCATGATTTGTTTTTCCATAGAAAAACAGAAAGATACGTCACAACTTTTCCAATGTCCCAATATAGTCATTAAATAACACATATTTAATACAATACTTGGTTTTATGTTATTTACTCAATTTTAATTGTTCCAGTCTTTTGAAGATTCTATTTGTCAGAAAAAGAATGAATTAAATTGAACTTTGGTATTAATTGAACCTATGCTGATTTCTTGAGCAAAAGGAAAGACGAGGTTCATTTCTGAGCTATACTTTGAATGAGTTGTGATTTTGGCTTTAATTCTTTTATTTTTTTGAGCATAAATTACTAACACTGAATTTTCCCTTTGCTTTCTCTTTCCTATTCAAATTATTTCCTTTTTACTCATATTAGTTTTTGTATTTTCCCTTTCTACTCTTATGTCACCTTGCTCTTTCATACAACACCCAAAACATCAAGGAAATATCACTATCTCGGGTTAACAGAAAAAAATAAGTAAAATGTAAAGTGCGGAAAGCAAGGCAGAAATTGTGATCAGGTTTGTAAAAAAATACTCAACACGATTAAATTAATATGTTAGTTTCTTATTCTGTTGTAACAAATTTCCACAAACTTAGTATCTTAAACCAATACAAATATAATGTCTGACATTTTTGGTTGTCAGAAGACCAAAGTTGGTCCCACTGTGCTATACTCAAGGCACTGGAGGGATGAATCCTTCTAAAGACTTTAGGAGAAAATCAATATTCCAAATTCTGTTTTCTAGAGGCTCTGTGCTTTCTGTGGCCTCTTCCTCCATACAGCTAAGGACATCATAATTAGTGTAAATTGACAACCCTTGGAATAGTAGAGAATTTTTGTCAACTGTGCCTCACATAAGGGACTAATAACAAGAATACACAGGGAACTCAAGTGGCTTACCTGGAAGAAAAAGATTAAGCCAATTAAAAGATGGGAAAATGAGTTGAATCAACAACTCTCTAAGGAAGACATATGAACAGAAAAAAAAAAGCATATGAAGAAATGCTCAACAACCCTCATCATAAAACAGATGCAGATAAAAACTACAATGAGATGATACCTAACCCCTGTCATAATGGCAAAGATTAAAAAAAAAATTATAAATGCTGGAGAGGATTTAGTGAAAGGGGTAACATTCCTACACTGTTGGTGGGAATGTAAATGGGTCCAGCCACTGTGGAGAGCAATATGGAGGTTTCTCAAAGACCTTCAAACAGAACTGCCATATGATCCAGCAATTCAACTCCTGGGTATCTACCCAAAAGACAGGAGAACGCTCAGTCACAGAAGCACTTGCACATCTATATTCATTGCAGGCTTACTCATAATTGCTAAGACATGGAACCAACCCAAATGTCTACAAATGGATGAATGGATTAAAAACAGTGTGGCACATAAACCCCATGGAATACTACTCAGCCATAAAGAACAGGGTCCTAGAATTTGATAGAAAGTGGACGAATATGGAGGATTTGTTGCTGACTGAAGCAAGTCAAGTTATGAATGAGAGACATTGTATGTCTCCACTTAACAAATACTGACTGTCTGCATTCTATGGTAGAGACTGAAAGACAGGAGGACCTAAAAGCATTAAAAATTGTTATGGACACTAGAGACA
>NW_006160077.1:608237-608965 GCF_000334495.1 Tupaia belangeri chinensis | reverse complement strand
GGAGGGGAAGAACGTAGGAAAGAAAATCTGGGGAAAAAATAGAGAGGTAAGACATTTGTGGGACAGAGATATGGTTTATTATCTGTTGAAAAAGATGGCTATAGTATTCTCAACTGAGCTGGACTGAGGTGTATATCATGCTAGGTAAAGTCTCTATACAATCTAAATGATTAAATGTATAAATAATAATAAAAGATTTTTAAAAAGAAAGCTTGGCAGTTAATGGACTGATCCTTCCCAACAATATTTCATATTAGGATGTGATTTCAAACAAAAGGATGATGAGGTAAAACTTATGGGGATTGTACTGACTGTGCTATAATGGCAGAGTGACAACTACAATAACCTCAAGGCACACAATTCTACTCAGGATAATATTGGTTCAAAGGAAAACATGAATAACAATGACAATGCAGGAGGGTGGCTCAGAGGCACTATTTTTTTATTTTTTATTTTTATTATCATCATAATCTTCTTTATATTACATTGGATTACATATAACTTTACAGTGTATTACATTGCTTTTTCAAAAGGGAATGCCATGCATGTCAGTCAGTACAGAGACATTAATCTCCCCGCTTCAACATTCAATATCTTTTCTATGTTTTCACCAATCATTATTATTATTATAATTATTTTTTAAAACAGTCAATCGCTATTTCTCATTTTGCTTGTAAAAATACTTTGCCCATCATGAAATACTTCTCAGACCAATCCAGTTGAGAATA
>NW_006160077.1:607845-608215 GCF_000334495.1 Tupaia belangeri chinensis | reverse complement strand
CTCACTAACGTCCTGCCTCTCTATTGTTCACTTGCTATCTTTCTCTATCCTCTTCTCTTCACCTCCCCCATTCCACACTGTCCTATTCTCATTAAGTACCTTCACTGCTTTTATGTACTCCAAATTTTTGCTCTCTGCCATAGAGTGCGGATAGTCAGTATATATTGAGTGGATACATACAATATCTTTCTTTCATAGCCTGGTTTACTTCACTCAGCAATAGATCCTCCATATCTGACCACTTTCTATCAAATGCCAGGGTCTTGTTATTTTTTATGACTGAGTAGTATTCCATAGAGTATATATACCACACTTTTCCAATCCATTCATCAGTTTGTAGTCATTTGGGTTGGTTCCATGTCTTAGCAAT
>NW_006160077.1:599218-606917 GCF_000334495.1 Tupaia belangeri chinensis | reverse complement strand
ACTTGATTGTTCCACTTACTTAACTTTGTAAGTTGAATAACTTGTGATGTTCAGTGAAGCACTACTTGAACTTCAAGTTTTGGAAGCAGTTTAACACTGTATTACAGTTGGCGTTTAGAAATGTAGCTTACTTTCTAAGATAAGTATGTAGTTTTTCAGCCAAAATCTGTAGTTTTCTTTGGAGTATCAGAAAGATCTTTGGCAGAATGACTCCACTCATGGAGTTGATTTTCACACCTAACAAACTTTGTTAGGTTTATCCCTAGGTATCTTATACACCTTGTGGCTATGGTGAAAGGGATTCCTATCTTCAGCTCTGCTTCATTCAACTTGTTCTTCATAAATAGAAATGCTATAGATTTTTGGATATTGATTTTGTATCCTGCCACCTTACTGTATTCACTTATTACTTCAAGAAGTTTTTTCATGGATACCTTTGGTTCTTCTAAGTATACTATCATGTCATCTGCAAATAAAGATATTTTCAATTCTTCTTTGCCTATTCGAATACCTTTAATATTGTTCTCTTCTCTGATTGCAATAGCTAAGACTTCCAGTACTATGTTAAAGAGCAGTGGAGAAAGTGGGCAGCCTTGCCTAGTACCTATTTTTAGAGGAAAAGCTTTCAGCTTTTCCTCATTCAGTATAATGTTAGCTGTAGGTTTTTCATAGATGGCTTTTATTGTGTTCAGAAACGACCCTTCTATACCAATCTTACTGAGAGTCTTAATCATAAAAATATGTTGTATTTTATCAAATGCTTTCTCTGCATCAGTTGAGATGATCATACGGTTTTTATCTTTCTTTCTATTAATGTGGTATATTACATTTATGATCTTGCAAATATTGAACCACCTTTGCATACCTAGTATAAAACCTACCTGGTCATGATGAATGAGAGGCACAGTTTTAATGCTCCACTCAAGCAAAGCTGGATCATATGGCAGATAGTAGATTTGGTGTCTTGGTCAATCTGTACAAGCTGGGTACAGTCATGATTCTGATGACTGAAGGACTGTAGTGGGAAGATTGTTGTGTGAAATCCTAATGAGGGTGGTTGTGTCTCTCCAATGAAAGAAAAAAGTCATCAGAAAATATTAACACTACACAATTTTCTAATATGTGTTAATGCTATGTGACAAAACTCCCTGATTTCCTCATGCCAAAGTTTCAACTTAATGTATATACAAGAAAACCCATGCATTTGTGCTCTTTTTCACTCTTTTTTTCTTTTTTATGGTGCTTGAAATTAAACAGCCTATTCTCTGCAAGTCCATCTATGTGGTTCCTTAGGCATTCTGTCTTTGCTCAAATTGTTGGAAGATAGTGGTTTGTTACATGGTTTTTGTATTTGAGTCTAATGCACATTCTAACATGAAGAGGCAATGCATTACTGTGTAGCTGCAGTTTCTGGAGAAGTTGATATTTTATGAATTGTATTTTCAGATCTAAAACAAAATTTGTTTCTTGGACCAGTAGTTGATGTAATGGCTATGTTGCTGGACTCCCATGTAGTTGACCACGGTTTGAGTCCCTGACCTGGTAGCTTAAACTCACACTGGGCGTGTGTGCATGAATGCTCAAGATCTTGAGAGGAGAATAGAGGAGAAGGGATCATGGCATGGCCATCCACCCTGGGGAGTGACTTCTCTCTTTCTGTCTCTCTGTCTCTCTCTGTCTTTCTGGCAAGCACACACATCCAATAGCAAAAACCTCTCCTCCCTCAAAATAAAATAAAGTAAAATATAAATAAATAAAAATAAAAATAAAATTTACTTCTAAATTTCAAAGAAAATGAAACAAACAAACAAAAAAACATTTAAGGCCAAGCCTGGTGGTGTAGTGAGTAGTAAACTGAACTGTTGTGCTGGAAACCACATGGCTGACTATGAGTTGGGATCCTGGGATGGGCTGGAAAATACAATATTATGCTGTTTTTTGAGTATTACACTTTGAAATATATTTTGAGGTGAAGTCGTGAGATGTCTTCAAATTTATTTATGTATTTATTTTTGCACAATATTGTCTTAGCAATATGGGGTCTTTTATGATTGATTCCATACAAATCACGTGATTGTGTTTTCTTCTATTTCTGTAAAGAATGGCATTATTAGTTTAATACAAATTGCGCTGAATTTATTAATTATTTGGAGTAATATTGACATTTTACTTAAATTGATTCTTCCAATCCAAGAACTAGGATGTTTATCCTTTTTTTTTTTTTTTGGTATCTTTTTCAATTACTTTCTCCAATTTTTAGTTTTTCATTTTAGAGATCTTTTACCACTTTGGTTAGATTTATTTCTAAGTATTTTATTTTATTTGTGTGTATGTGTTGTAAATGACATTGCTTTCTCTAATTATGCCTCAAAATTTATTGTTAACTATAAAAAAGAGCTGTAGCTTTTTATATATTGACTTTGTATTCTACAAATTTATTGAATTAATTTACCATTTTTAAGTTTTTTTCATAACTTCTTTAGGATTTTCAGTGTATATAACAATTTCTTCTGCAAATGGGGATGATACAATTTCTTCTTTTCCTAGTTAAATATTTTTTTATTTCACTCTCTTGTCTGATGGGTTAGTACTTCCAATACTATATTGAAAAGAAGTGGAGAAAACAGACATACTTCTCTTGTTTTAGTTTTTACTGGGAAAATTTTCAACTTTTCCCATTCAGTATGTTAGCTATGAATTTATTATTTTTGGCTTTTATTGCATCAGGAAATATACTCTCTATATTTATTCATCTCTATTTTCTTTCCTAAGTAAGGAAATATTTTCATAAGCATTTCTTAATAAGCTGGTATAATGCTAGTGAATTCTTTGGTTTTTGATTATGTGGTTATGATAAGGAACCAGTCTCAATGGTTAAATGTCATCCAGCGAAGGCCAAGGGATCCCTTGTCAGACGGTATTGTAAAGGGAATTACAGCATTCTTATTAAGACAGAATTAAAAAAAAAAAAAGCCAACTTAGGCAGTTTCAAAGGTTTATTCTAACTACTTTTTATGAAATAGAAAATGCAGCATTTTTCTTCTCTTCTGACACATGATGAGAGAAAATTGCTTATATAATTAAAATGACATACGATGAGAGAAAATTGCTTATATAATTAAAATGTTTTCACGTATCTAAAAACCCAATATGTAAAATATATATAAAAAAATAAAATCAAAGTATCTTTAGTTTCAGCCTAGGAGGTGGCACAGAGGTTAGTTAAGGTGACTGGAACTTACATGGCCAACTGAGCAGTTTGAGACCTGGACCCTTTGACTCAAAAAATATGCCAGACAGGTATGCACACATATATGTATGCCCAAAATCTGGAGAAGAATGGAGGAGAAGGGACTGCGGTGTGGCCATGCCCCCTGGGGGGATGATTTTTCACTTTCCTCTTCTCTCTCTGTCTCTTAGTCTTTCTCCCTGGGGAGTGCACACAAACTAGAGTAAAACAAAACAAAATGAAATGTTTATTTTGTTGCACAATACTTTCAAATTCTAGGAATCAATTTTTTCACGTGATGCACTTACCATGCATATAATAATTTACATATTTTGGGAGATGCAATGTGATATTTTTGGTACATAAACACAATATATGTCAATTAAATCTGTGTAGTTTTTATATCCATCATCTCAACAATTTGCCATTATTTTGTACTGGTAATGATCAAAATCCTCTTTTTAAGCACTCTGATTTGTGAACTTTTTGAAGATCTCTCATAAATAATGCTCATCAATATATGGCAGAAACTGAAAAATCTGGAGTTATTAGAACATTGAGAGCAACTATTGATCCTAGAGGCAGTGTGGGAGGAGGATGGGAAATAGAGGAATGTGAGAAGGGAGAAAATCATGGGGCAGAAAAAACTATTTAAGGGACAAAAAATTGGAAAATTATCTGCTGCTGATAATGTGTATTGTAGTAACTTTGACTGGATTAATATACAGTATATTCATGCAGGGAAAACTAACTTATATACTGTAATGGTACATGGTGATTAAATGTAAAAAACAACAACAATAATGAAAGAATATTGATATTAAGAACAGTTTTTATGTTAATTCATGGCTTCTGAATTCATCATCAGCACAGAAATAAAACAAAAAAGGATGAATGTGACTGAATTCTAATTCTAATGGTACCTATATGGAATCATCAGATGTAGGAAATTATATTCTTGGTGTTACTTATCACCTATGTTGTCACTGTCACAGAAAATGTGCTCACCTTTGTCTGCAGCCAGACTTCAGACTCACCAAATGTGTTTCTCTTAGGCTTTCTTATCTTTGATAGATGCATTCTATTCCTCTCCCACAATCTCTAAAATGCAAGCTAATTTGCCCTCTGAGACAAAAACTATCTGCTGCAATAACCGCATGACACAGATTTTGGTAAACACTTCTCATATGCTTTGGAGATTTTCTTTCTTGTGGTTATGGCCCATGGTCATTATGTGACCATCTGCAGAGTTTTGTACTATTTGACCATGATGAATCACCCTTCATGGTGCCTCCTGCTGGAGTGTGTTGGGAAGTGAATTTTCTTCACTCTATTTCTAGTTACACTCTGGCTCTCTTTCTGTGGTTGCCAACATCATGGATCACTTCATCTGCAACATTTGTCTCTGGCACACCTTAGCTGCATGGACACTTTCTTGGATGATCTTTTGACTGGCCGCCAATAGTGAGGTAATCCTTTTGTAATATTGCTGTCCTCTAGGGTCATTCTGCACTCTTCAAGTTCTCAATGTTCTGCAGAGAGGAAAAAGGCCCTTTGTATCTGTGTCTTTCCCATCACATTTATTAGTTCCTTGTGTCCTCTGTTTTTATGTATCTGTGACCAATAACCACCTCTCTCATGAATAAAACCCCTCACAGTATTTTTCTTGTTGTTCCTTTTTATTAATAAAAATATTTTTATTAATTTTAATTTTATTTATTCACTATACATTATCACAGCATACATAATGAGATTTCCCATTCAGAATACACTGTATATTAGCTCAATCAAGCACATCAACATAGGTGTTATCGTCAACAGAAATTTTCCATTTGTTGTTTCCTATATATTTTGTTTTTTTTTTTTGCCATCCTTGGTTCCTATCTCTCACTCTCTGCTGTGTCCCACCCTCCTCCCACACTCTCTCTGGTATCCATGGTTGCTTTCTATGCCTTTTTCCCCATTTTATTGATTTGCTAATGAACTTAATTAATCTAAATAATTCCACTAACAAGCGCAGCTGATATATACATAACCATGAACATAAGTCTGACTTTGGGCATAAACATCAGTGCGTAGAATGAACATACTATAAAGTAGCACCTAGCTGGGGCTATATAGTTTACTGCAGTCATCAAATATGCATTTTTTTTTCCTGAAACCTTTTTTTAAATTAATTAATGTGCATTCATCCCATAATCATTGTCACTGCATACGAAAAGTGGTTTCTCATCCAGAATATACTGCATAGTGGCTTAATCATGTATATATGTTATCATCAATAACTTTCCATTTCTAATATTTTAAGATACTGTATATACTCCTGTCATTCTCACGTTAAATCCCCATTATTCATACAGTAAGAACGCAGAGGTAAAAATTGCCATTAGAGTGTTATTACTCAGGAATATAATTGCACATTTGATATAATATGAAGATTTTATTTCTATCATGATTTTTAGAATATTTATTACCATATGTTAAAACTTTTCCCACATCACTCATCTGACTCTTACAACACTTTTGCAGGGTCAGAATTATGATTATTCATTTTTGCAGATGAAGGAGAATGAAGTTCAAAAAAGTTAAATAACCAGCCCAATGTCAGATATGGAGCTAGTGTTAAGATTTGCATTCATCTAGATCTAAATTTGATGCTTTTCCAATTATTACAAAGGGTATCAGAAAAAAGGTAGAATTTAGAGAATTACTTTTCTTTTGTATTTACTAATACTTTTTTTGGCACGCACTCAAATATCTGTAGGAATTCCTAAATTTAAGTGAATTTCTTGCTTTTAGAAATAATTTTATCTATTGATATGTGTTTCTTTTAGTACATAATTCAGGTCACAATTAGTGATTATTTAAAAGTAATGAGAACTATGAAGGATAAGTTGATGAATTAAATAAACAAAAATTTTGGAATGTCAGATAGTTACCTACCACTATGTTTAATTTATACAATTAGCAAATATCTAGATTTTATGCTGAGTTGATTCGTTATCAAATATTTTAATTTATAAGTGGTGGACTGTGTTTTTTTTTTTCTCTCTCTTTTGTTTTTGTCTTGATACACTGATTTGTCTTCATGTAGGCTTAAGAAAGGAGTTAAAAAATTAAAGATGAATGTTGTATAAGTTCTCTCTAATGTTGATTTAAGAAATGTAAAATAATTGGATTGTTGGCAAGGTTTGTTAATGATAGTGAAATACACTGGAGATCTAATTAGCCACAGCTAAGAAACTTTAATTAGTCACAGCTAAGAAACTTTACAGAATTTGCTGGCAAATAGGGTATGTGATAGAACTTTGTAAGGCTCAAGAGAAAGGCATTATCCAAAGGCGTCATTTAAATATCAGCAAAGACTTATTGTAGCAAAATCAATTGATGTTTTTAATCTTACAGCTTTACTTGGTGAACTAACAACTGTCTGTTCTCCTGGCTATGAAACTATGTCAAACAGGTTGACAGGTGAGATTTTTAAAAATATCATAGAATTATAAAATTTCAGAAGTAAATGAACATTAAAAAATCATATAATCATCCCTCTTCCCCACCAGTCTGAGGTTTAAATCTCTTTTTCAACTTGTCAAGCATTAAGACAGAGCAATTATAATTCTACCAATTTAGAAGTAAACATATTTAGGGATCTTTCTTTGATATGTATTTAAATTAGAATCATGTGACATATATATGTTTGCATCAAAAATTTTCACACTTAATATTTACAACTTGAGAATTATCCTGATATTACTCAAATTTTAAAAATGTTTCTACTAATAGCTACAAAGTACTCTAAGAAATGAACTATATTTATCCTGTTTCTCTAACACTGGAAATTCCATACAGTTTCTCACTTTGTACAGTTCTTAATATTTGTTTTGAATATCTTTCCACATAAAATTTTTCTCTTTTTAAAATATTTCCTTTGAGTTTATTCCCAAAAACAGTATTATGAAGTCAAAGGGAAGAGACTTTATAGTTATATTTGAGTCACTTTCCTTTATTTATTTATTTTTAAATTTTTCTTTCTGTACACCATTCTTTTTTCAGATCTGTTTGGGAGCCAATAAAAGGATAAGGGAATGTAGCTAAGCTGTTACAATTTGTTTCCACATATGTGTTAGATTTTCTATCTCTAGGGACCAGCAGTATCGGGTAATGGCTATGTCGCTGAACTCTCATGTAGTTGACCGTGGTTCAGGTCCCAGACCCGGAGGCTTAAACTCATGCCAGTCTCCTGTGTGTGTGTGTGCCCAGGATCCCTAGAGGAGAATGAAGGAGAAGGTATTGTGACATAGTCATCTTCACTCAGGGAGTGATTTCATGTTTTCTATCTCTCTGTCTCTCTCTGTCTTTCTGGTGAGTGCAAGCACTCTATAGGAAAAACATCTCCAAAAAAAAAAAGGATTTTTCATTTGAATAATTAAAACATGAAGGTTTTTATTCATTTATCTTTGAAAGGGAAAG
>NW_006160077.1:582524-592875 GCF_000334495.1 Tupaia belangeri chinensis | reverse complement strand
AGAATATACTGCATAGTGGCTTAATCATGTATATATGTTATCATCAATAACTTTCCATTTCTAATATTTTAAGATACTGTATATACTCCTGTCATTCTCACGTTAAATCCCATTATTCATACAGTAAGAACGCAGAGGTAAAAATTGCCATTAGAGTGTTGTTACTCAGGAATATAATTGCACATTTGATATAATATGAAGATTTTATTTCTATCATGATTTTTAGAATATTTATTACCATATGTTAAAACTTTTCCCACATCACTCATCTGACTCTTACAACACTTTTGCAGGGTCAGAATTATGATTATTCATTTTTGCAGATGAAGGAGAATGAAGTTCAAAAAAGTTAAATAACCAGCCCAATGTCAGATATGGAGCTAGTGTTAAGATTTGCATTCATCTAGATCTAAATTTGATGCTTTTCCAATTATTACAAAGGGTATCAGAAAAAAGGTAGAATTTAGAGAATTACTTTTCTTTTGTATTTACTAATACTTTTTTGGCACGCACTCAAATATCTGTAGGAATTCCTAAATTTAAGTGAATTTCTTGCTTTTAGAAATAATTTTATCTATTGATATGTGTTTCTTTTAGTACATAATTCAGGTCACAATTAGTGATTATTTAAAAGTAATGAGAACTATGAAGGATAAGTTGATGAATTAAATAAACAAAAATTTTGGAATGTCAGATAGTTACCTACCACTATGTTTAATTTATACAATTAGCAAATATCTAGATTTTATGCTGAGTTGATTCGTTATCAAATATTTTAATTTATAAGTGGTGGACTGTTTTTTTTTTTCTCTCTCTCTTTTGTTTTTGTCTTGATACACTGATTTGTCTTCATGTAGGCTTAAGAAAGGAGTTAAAAAATTAAAGATGAATGTTGTATAAGTTCTCTCTAATGTTGATTTAAGAAATGTAAAATAATTGGATTGTTGGCAAGGTTTGTTAATGATAGTGAAATACACTGGAGATCTAATTAGCCACAGCTAAGAAACTTTACAGAATTTGCTGGCAAATAGGGTATGTGATAGAACTTTGTAAGGCTCAAGAGAAAGGCATTATCCAAAGGCGTCATTTAAATATCAGCAAAGACTTATTGTAGCAAAATCAATTGATGTTTTTAATCTTACAGCTTTACTTGGTGAACTAACAACTGTCTGTTCTCCTGGCTATGAAACTATGTCAAACAGGTTGACAGGTGAGATTTTTAAAAATATCATAGAATTATAAAATTTCAGAAGTAAATGAACATTAAAAAATCATATAATCATCCCTCTTCCCCACCAGTCTGAGGTTTAAATCTCTTTTTCAGCTTGTCAAGCATTAAGACAGAGCAATTTTAATTCTACCAATTTAGAAGTAAACATATTTAGGGATCTTTCTTTGATATGTATTTAAACTAGAATCATGTAACATATATATATGTTTGCATCAAAATTTTTCACACTTAATATTCACAACTTGAGAATTATCCTATGATATTACTCAAATCTTAAAAACGTTTCTACTAATAGCTACAAATTACTCTAAGAAATGAACTATATTTATCCTGTTTCTCTAACACTGGAAATTCCATATAGTTTCTCACTTTGTACAGTTCTTAATATTTGTTTTGAATATCTTTCCACATAAAATTTTTCTCTTTTTAAAATGTTTCCTCTGAGTTTATTCCTAAAAACAATATTATGAAGTCAAAGAGAAGAGACTTTATAGTTATATTTGAGTCACTTTCCTTTATTTATTTTTAAATTTTTCTTTCTGTACACCATTCTTTTTTCAGATCTGTTTGGGAGCCAACAAAAGGATAAGGGGATGTAGCTAAGCTGTTGCAATTTGTTTTCCACATATGTGTTAGATTTTTCATCTCTAGGGACCAGCAGTTGGTGTAATGGCTATGTCGCTGGACTCTCATGTAGTCGACCGCGGTTCAGTTCCCAGACCCGGAGACTTAAACTCATGCCAGTCTCCTGTGTGTGTGTACACAAGATCCCTAGAGGAGAATAAAGGAAAAGATATTGTGACATGGCCATCCTCACTCAGGGGTGATTTCATGCTTTCTATCTCTCTGTCTCTCTCTGACTTTCTGGTGAGTGCAAACACCCTATAGGAAAAACATCTCCAAAAAAAAGGATTTTTCATTTTGAATAATTAAAACATGAAAGTTTTTATTCATTTATCTTTGAAAGAATACATTTTGTTATATTTCTGTTCTCTCTTATCTCTCTGAGAAATATGTTCCCCCTTGGAATGATTTTCCCCATTCTGTTAATAACATGATACCCTCTAGACAAGATGGGTCTGTAATGGATGTCATGGGGAGATGGGAGAAGAACGCATAAGCATGTGTGTAGCAGAAACACAAAGGACAGATGGTGATGGTTGATCTTGTGGCTGGATGAATTGCTTCTGTGAAGTAAAGAAAGGTCAAGGGGTAAATTATTAGTGGCATTTTATAAGATAGTTTTATGATTTAATATAGATAAAGGTACACTAACATACATAGTAAGTGTCTAGTAAATACTTGTTGAATAATAAGCATGTAAGTGATTATTTACAGGTAATTAATTTATTTTATTAATATATAAGATGTGTATGTGTGTACCTTTAAATATTTGTACAGTGTTTCACCTTATCTAGTAGTCTATTTTTTTTTTTTTTGAAGAGGTTTTTGCTATAGGGCGCATGTGTTCGCCAGACAGACAGAGACAGAGAGACAGAAAGTGAGAAATCACCCCCCAGGGGTGGATGGCCACTCCGCAATCCCTTCTCCTCCATTCTCCTCTCGAGATATTGGGCACACACGCACGCACGCCAGGCGTGAGTTTAAGCCACCGGGTCTGGGACTCAAACCACGGTTGACCACGTGGGAGTCCAGCGACATAGCCATTGCGCTAACTGCTGGTCCCTCTAATAGTCTATTTCTTTTTGCTGTGCATGTTACCGTTCTATTTTTAAAACTTGGAAATAAGAGTTGCCTTTGCTAGCATATCTTCACAATTGTAAAATCTGTCCAATAGTTTTTTTATGTTAGCCTATTGAAGCTGTAAGTTTACTGGGTAGGAACTGTGTTTAAAATGTATATGCAAACTAATTTTGAAAAATAAACATTAGTCATCTAATGCTGTACTTAATTTGAAAGTCAAATTAGTTACATACTTTTTCATAGAGGGACTTAATATATATATATTTTTAAGCGGTTATTGCCTTAGGGCATGTGCATGCACCAGAGAGAGAGAGCACGAGAGAGAGAGAGACAGAAACGGTGAGAGGAAAAGTGAGAAATTATCTCTTGTGGGATGGTCATGCTGTAATATCTTTTCCATCATTCACTTTCCAGTATCTTGGGCATGCATGTACACACACCTGATGTAAGTTTTAAGCCACCAGGCCTGAGACTCAAACCTTGGTCAGCCATGTTGGAGTTCAGCAATGTAACTGCTATGACATTTGCTGGTTTAGGAATTTAATGTTTTTATGTTTACTTTATAAAACATACCAGAATATATTAAGCTGGGAAGCACACTCGTATCAAGTTTATTTATGTTTCTCATAAAGTGGAGCATGCGAGGATAAGCATATGTGAGTTCCTAGGTTTACACGCTATAAAAGCAGGTGTATTCTTATCCATGGAATTGTAAAAGTGTGGCAATTCATTTAATATTTATTCATCACCTAATTGGAGCCAGCACCGAAGACCTTACGACAAGTACTACGTTAGTCACAGGTAGGAAACAGACATGAATAGCCTATGTTTTATGGAAGGTTCCAGGGAGGGTGTGTCTTCAGCAATATATATATTTTTCTAATCTACCTTATTGTAATGAATGTTTCTAGACTACAACTTTCACCAAGCTCTGTTTCAAATGTAAATTACCCTAGTAGAGGGTAACCTTTACCTGTGTGCAGTGCTTTACAGGTTACAAAATACATCTTAAAGTAAGAATGTAGAATATAGGGTCATATTTGCAGAGGAGGGCTTGGAAGTAGAGGACACCAGAATGTCTTGGCAAAGTCATATGGAGTTGGAGTCAGAAGTATCCAAACTGCATGCACATAGCTCAGTATTTACTCAGTAAATTACATGTTAATTGTTATCTATTGATGCTTTATAGATGACAAATCCTAGATATCATAAGAGATAAAGAGCAAAATGAAGGAAGGGACAAAGTACATTACTGCGGCCAGAGATGCCAAGGACATGCCCTAGACAATTACAGTGATTACCCTACCTTGGTGCTATGAAATACAGACAGTAATTATTTCATAACTAATTAACTGCATTTTAAAAATCTCTTTTAGATTATTAAGGCCCCCCATAAGGTGTTACAAACTGAATGGATCAGCTCATGCCTCCCAACAATGTGACCGAATTTGTTCTCCTGGGACTCACACAGAATCCACATTTGCAGAAAATATTCTTCATTGTCTTTTTGCTCATTTTCTTATTTACTGTGCTGGCTAATCTGCTCATCGTTATCACTATCTCTCTTAGCACCACCCTTAAGGCTCCCATGTACTTCTTTCTCACTTACTTGTCCTTCATAGATGCCTCCTACACCTGTGTCACCACCCCCAAGATGATCATTGACCTGCTCTACCAGAGGAGAACCATCTCCTTCGGGGGCTGCCTCACTCAGCTCTTTGTGGAGCACCTCCTGGGAGGATCGGAGATCATCCTCCTCATTGTCATGGCCTATGACCGCTATGTGGCCATCTGCAAGCCCCTGCACTACATGACTATAATGAGACAGGGGCTCTGTCATGTCTTGGTGGTGGTAGCTTGGATTGGAGGCATCCTGCATGCCACTGTGCAGATTCTTTTCATGGTCAACTTGCCCTTCTGTGGGCCTAATGTCATCGACCACTTCATGTGTGATCTCTTCCCATTGTTGAAACTTGCCTGCAGAGACACCTACAGGCTGGGAATGGTGGTGGCAGCCAACAGTGGAGCTATGTGCTTGCTCATTTTCTCCATGCTACTCATCTCCTATGTAGTTATCTTGAGCTCCCTGAAATCCCATGGCTCTGAAGGACGGAGCAAAGCCCTCTCCACATGTGGCTCCCACTTTACTGTCGTAGTACTCTTTTTTGTGCCTTGCATATTCACCTACATGCGCCCAGTGGCCACCTACTCAGTAGACAAGCTGGTGACTGTGTTCTTTGCCATCCTCACCCCTATGTTAAATCCTATAATTTACACAGTGAGAAACACAGAGGTGAAAAATGCTATGAGAAATTTGTTAAAGAGGAGAGTAACTTAGCCTGTTTATATTATTAAGAAAGTGAGGTCGTATGTAAACAGGGAGGATTATATCTTTGGTAAACTGCAAGAGATTCAATGTTTCAGATCTCAATGATAAACAAGCAAAATCAAGAAACAAACAAATAAAAATGAAAAAAAAAAAAAAAAGAAAAAGAAACTGGGGCCAGCAGATGGCATAATGGTTACGTCACTGGACTCCCACACAGTCAACTGCGGTTCAAGTTTCTGGATCTGGCAGCTTACAACTCATGCCCAGTGTGTGTATGTGTGTGCCCAAAATCCAAAGAAGAGAATAGAGGAGAAGGGATTGCGGTGTGGCCATTCCCTCTGGGGGGTAATTTTTGCTTCCTGTCTTTCTGTTTCTCTCTGTTTCTTGGGCAAGCACACATGTCCTGTAGCAAATATCTTTAAAATAAAAGAAACTAATATATATAGGGTAGTTAATAGTGGTAAGACTTTTTTTCTAGATGCTTTTGATAGGCTTCTCATACTTTACCAAATATTTAAAGTTTATGTCCATAAATTCTGGATATGCAGTGGAAAGAACAACCGAAGTTCTAGTTTGATGATTCCGGAGCATGTTTTTCTCTGAGATTCACTACTATTTTACTAAACTCTTCCTATATATGTCATTTAGATAAAATTATTTATCCACAGAGTCCTTATGAGAAATTAAATTTTCTTTTACTTGGTCTTTAACAAAACAAAAAACAAAATCTCTAGAAATCTTAAATAGATGTTTAGAGAGTTAACATCCTTAATGTAAGAAAACCATTGTTAGTCTTCTTTCCTGCCCTCCTTCCTTTCTTTGTTTCTCCCTTCCTTTCTTCCACTCCCTTCCTTTCCTTCCATTTTTTCCCCCTTCTTTTATACCATGAGTCTGCCAACATCTAAAAGATACCCACTTAAGGAAGAAAAAAACCATAGCCTCTCTTAATTTATTTTCCTGGCATAAAAAATAAGCCAGAAATTTTGAAATTACTCTTAATCTGTTCTTATTTTCTTAAATAGAATCATGGCTTACACTTTTTACTGCATAAAAGGGAAATTTTTTTAGTTTTGTTTTTGTTTTTCTTTTTTTTTTTTAACCCAGGCTTAAGGAACTATTTTAAGCAATAGGATAAACATTCTTTTATTAATTCTCCACAAAACAGCATATGCTAAATTTCCAAAAAAATTGATCCATAGATGTTTTACATGTACTTTCAGTAAATTAAAGTTTTATTATCTTTCAGACAAATCCACTTCAGTTAGATGATTTAATCCTCGTATTAAGTTGGTAGTTCCCATATTACTGTCCCTGTTTTAGAAAGAAGCAAATTGAAGTTACGAAAGGTTTATTAATTTACCTGCCTCAGATCATGCATCTGAGTTTCAGTTACAATATTTCAATTCAGTTCTTGTAAAATACAGTTATTTGTGGTATGTTTATGCTTATAGATAATTTTATATAGAACGAAGTCTCTCTTTGTTCTTCAGGAAAGATGATGCCAATGTGTGTAGACTTTTCTCACATGTAGCAATATATTTCCAACTATACTCCCCTATGCATGTGGAAAATACAAGGGGAGGTCACTCTACACTGTTACATAACACTTTATGACTCCAGCCTTCTCTCGCTATATCACTCCAACTCATGTCGCTTCTCACAATGTCCTTTTGTTAAACTCAATGATCATCTGGAACTATTTCTTCCACAATCTGACCACGTGGTAATGCTAAACATGGAACCATTGTTTGGGGGAATGGCAGTGTGTTCCAGCTCAGGTGTGGATGTTTCAAATTTGTAAGAAATGGAATCTTTGTCCACACAGTCTAGGCCTGGAAGATAATATAATTGGTGGATAATCTGGTAATAACAAAGAAGCAAATAAATAAGCAATGCCATTTTTGGTACCAAGTATGTTGAATAAAATATTTTTAAGAGGGTGATACAGAAAATAAGAATTGAGTGTAGATTTGGGTTGTAATTGCAACACAGCTAAAATTTTAGTGAAGTCCAAGTTTAACCACTTTTTTCTTTTTTTAAATTTTTATTTAATTTTTATTTTTATTTATTTTTACATTGGGCTCTTGTTTTTACCTGAGAGAGACAGTGAGAAGGGAAGTGAGAAATTACCCACCAGTGGGGCCTGCAGATGATGTAGCAGTTACATTGCTGGAATCACACATGACCAACTATAGTTTGAGTCTTGAACCTAGTGACATGAAACTTATGCCAGGCATATATGCATGCATGCCCAAGATCCTTAGAGGAGAATGGCGGAGAAGGGATTGCACTCCAGGGAGGTGATTTCTCACTTTCCCCTCTCACTGTTTCTCTCCCCACCTCCAATCTAGGCACCCTAAGGCAAAAACCTCTAAAAGAAAAGAAGAAGAAAAAGAAATCACTCACACACACACACACACCATGGGGCGACCATGCTGCAATCCCTTCTCCTCCAGTCTCCTCCTGAGACTTTGGATATGTGTGCACACATGCCCAGTACGATTTTCAAGTTGCTGAATTTGGGACTTGAACTGTGATTGATCATGTGGGAGCCTACCACCCTAACCACCATGCCATCACTGCCCCCCTTTTAAGTAAATAATTTAGCTATGTATACATACATTTGCAATGTATACAATATTTCTCCTAAGGGTATAAAAGTAAGAGCTGAAAATATCTCTTAAGTTTTTTTGTTTCGTTTTGTTTTGGAGAGGTTTTTCACTATAGGGCGCATGCGCTCACCAGAGAGAGACATAGAGACAGAAAGCGAGAAATTGCCCTCCAGGGAGGATGATCACGCTGCAATCCTTTCTCCTCCATTCTCCTCTCAGGACCTTGGGCATGCATGCCCAAGCGCGCCCGGCGTGAATTTTAAGCCACCAGGTCTGGGACGTGAACTGTGGTCGACTACATGGGAGTCCACCATTACGCCAATTGCTGGTTCCCAATATCTCTAAGTTTTTATACATAAAGCACATATGTACAAAAAATATCCAAATAGGTAGGTAGCATATCTATGATATTAAAATTACAGAGGCACACTTGTTAAGACTATAAGACATTTGAAAGGATATATTACTGTTTAACAAGTACATTAAAGAAATCTCCACATCAGTAATCATCAGGGACATGCTATCAAATCCACAATGGAGTATCCCTTCATCCAGGTTAGAATGACTTTATAAAAATACAAAGAATAATACGTACTTGTGAAGGTGGGTCTGGGCTAATACACAGTATTTCTCAGTATTCATGCTGAGAAAATTCATTTTGTATGCTATAATGATACACAGTGATTAACTTTAAAATAAAAGCAAAATAAAGAAGGACTCTAGTACAGTGTAAGAAGATGCTATGGTTAGTTCTCAGTGGTTAATGTGCTGGAAGCTTTGTCTGCAGTGTAATGGTGAAACATTTAAGAAGGTCTTGTGGGTGGTGGTTGGCTGAAGGAGACATACAGACAGAGAAAAGAGAGAGGAAAAATGTGAAAGCATCCTTGTTGGAGAATGATTATGCTGCAATAATTTCCCCTCCATTTCTTCCTACTTTTCGGATTTAGGGCACACTCACACATGCTCCTGATGTGTTTTTGAAACTGCTGGATCAGGAACTACAACCGTGTAGGGGGCTATGTGGGATCCTGCCACATTAACCACCACACCACGACTGGCCGTGCTTTACTTTTTTTAATTGATATTTTAAATGTCGGTCCTGAACAGAACAATAGCCTAATATGGACCACACTCCTGGTCAGATGTAAAAATTATTAAAATAAATAATAGCAATAAAATGAATTAAAAATATTATTCAACAGCAATTCTTTAGCAATTCATTCTGGAACCCTTGTTCTCATTTCAAACCACAATTAGCATTTTTTTATTCCACGCTTTGCTTTGGTTCTTCCTTTATTATTTGTTATTGTTCAATGAACAGAATGGGATGACATGCAAAAGAAAATGTAAGAAACATATTTTTGCACAGACAAAATAGGGTGAATTTTTTTGGTTTGGTAAGTTTTAGTCATAAAAGAGGAAGACAAAGACGGAAGAAACCACAGTCCAGAAGATGTGAAAAATGAGAAGTGGAGAAGTATTTATAGCAATTTGTCCTCATAGAATGTAGCCAAATTTCTTTTCTTTTCTTTTTCTTTTGGAGAGGTTTTTGCTATAGGGCACGTGCACTCACCAGAAAGAGAAAGACAGAGAGATTGAAAGCGAGAAATCACCCCCCGGGAGGATGGTCATGTCAAAATTCCTTCTCCTCCATTCTCCTCTCAGGATCTTGGGCATGCGCGTACATGCGCCTGGCGTGAGTTTAGCCCAGCGTGAGTTTAAGCCACTGGGTCCAGGACTCAAACCACGGTTGGCTACATGGGAGTTCAGCGACACAGCCATTATGCTAACTCCTGGTCCCTGCTATTCTTTATAGTTCATGGTTTGGTTTAGCAAGAAGTCAATTTTCATTAGCTAGAGAGAGAGAGACAGAGATAGCAACAGGAAAATGAGAAATAATCCCCTAGGGAGATGGTCACACTGGCAATTCCTTCTCCTCCATTCTCCTCCTCCATTTTGGGCAAGTATGTGTGTGTGCCCAACATGAATTTCAAGCCTCCAGGTTTGGGACTCAAATCACTGCCTATGTGAGAGTCCACAGCACCTTAACCATCACACTGCTTGCTGACCCTGGCGCTGTCTTAAATGTGAAAAAAGCATTTGGCATCCTGCAGTCCTTGATAGTATGGGTTCCTCCAGACATTTGGAAAGACACAGTATGCCTTCATTTATTCAACACATATTTGTTAAGTAATAAGTATTCATCTCTGTATAACTCTTGGGAGAATATCAGTGAACAAATGGTCAAGAATCTTTGTCCTTATGAAACTTATATTCAGGTAGAATAGAGGTAGGAGGAGACATAGTGGATAAATGAACAAGTAATGTAGTATTTCCGACGGTGAAAAGCACTATAAAAACAAAAAGGAAATGTAATGGACGGGAGTACCATTAGTGGATGGAAATAACTCTTTGAAATAGAGGAGTCCCCGAAGACCTGTCTGAGAAGGTCACATCTGAACAAAGGAGGGAAAG
>NW_006160077.1:538973-574562 GCF_000334495.1 Tupaia belangeri chinensis | reverse complement strand
TTCAACCCCGGGTTGGCGACATGGGAGTTAACCGACCCAGCCATTATGCTAACTCCTGGTCCCCTTTCTTTTTTTTTTTTTTTAAGAGGTTTTGCCTTAGGGTGCGTGCGCTAGCTAGAGAGAGAGAGACAGAGATAGCAACAGGAAAATGACAAATAATCCCCTAGGGAGATGGTCACACTGCGATCCCTTGTCCTCCATTCTCCTCCTGGAATCTTAGGCACACATGTATACATACATATGCAGTGTGAGTTCAAGTCACTGATTTTGGGAATCAAACTGCAGTTGACCATGTTAGAAGTGGGAGTACAACAACATAACCACTACTGGCACTCAATGTACCCAATATTACATTCTTTGGTATGGATTTAAAGTTCAATCTTGCTTTTTTTTTTTTTTTTTGAGGCTTTTGCCATAGGGGGGGTGCACTTACTAGGGGGAGGGGGAGGGGGGGCGGGAGGGGGAGTAAGAGACAGTGACAGAGAATTTAAGACATTGTTTCCCTGCCCCAGGAGAGGAATGACCACACCACACACCACAATCCCTTCTCTTCCTTTCCCCTCCTGGGATCTTGGGTACACATACACATGCACCCAGTGTGATTTTTCAAGTCATCTGGTCAGGGATTCAAACTACAGTCAGTCATGTGTATGGCATACAGACTTGGGCAAGCCCTGATATGGAAAGACATTCTAGTATCTTGAAATATTCTGTGTGCTTTCAATAATGTCTCTGGCTTCTGTGTACCCAATGGATTAGTATGAGTGGGAGGGTAGGATCTTACTGGTCTTGAAGGAACGGTTAGTTCTTAGCATGTAATCTAGTGACCAGGTAGGGTCCCTTTTTTCATCTATGGTTTACTCATGGAAATTTTTACTTCTGCATTTCTCAAAGTGTAGATCAAGGAATTTAACATGAGTTCAACGATGGTAAAGGATACAGCCATAGCCTCGTCCTTTAAGTAAGCGCAGGATTCTATTACAGTAAAATACACGGCACAATGAACAACATGACTACTGTGAGGTGGAAACCAAATGTGGAGAGGGCTTTGCACCTCCCTTCAGAGCTGTAAGATTTCAGGTTACAAAGGATGCCCATATAGGAGGCAATGAGAATAAGAAAGATGGCTGTACACATTACCCCACTGTTAGGATGACTAAGAGACCCAGGGTGTGGGTGTCCATGAAGGCAAGTTTCAACAATGGAAACAAATCACATATTAAGTGATCAATGATATTGGGGCCACAGAAAGGTTTTAGTACATGAAGAGAAGCTGTATTGTCACATGCAGGGATTCCCCACCCCTACCAAAACCCCCTCCCTTCAGGCAGCACACAGGAGGGCTCATGATGGCCGTGTACTGCAGGGGCTTACAGATGGCCATGTAGCGGTCATAGGCCATCACGATGAGCAGGATGATGCCCACACTTCCAAAGAAGTGCTCCACAAAGAGCTGAGTCATGCAGCCTTTCAGGGAGATGGTTGTGCTCTTAGAGAGGGAATCCACAACCACCTTGGGGATGATGATGGAAGAGTAGGTGACATCCATGTGGGACAAAGATGTGAGGAAAAAGTACATAGGTGACTTCAGACTCTGACTTGAAGTCATAGTTACAGCTATGAGCAGGTTTCCAAACACTGTGAACATGTACAATGATGAGAATCACAGCAGAGAGTGTTTTTGTCAGTTCTGGATTCTTTGTAATGCCCGAAAGGATGAATTCAGTCACATTGTTTGTATGCTCCATTTACCATGGGCTGATGTAAGCCCTTTACTCTGAGGTGGAAAATTTGAAAAAGGAATACCATTGTTAGTTAGTAATTACTAGGTGTATGAATATTTTTTTGCACTCTGTCTCATACCTGCTTACCATACCTTTTACTCCGGCTATTGAAACAGAAACCATCTGACAATAAAAGTATGACACTGTCTTGATCCTGTTGACCTTCACAGTGACATTTTCCCTCACCTGTGCATCTTTCCACCCCACCCCACCCCCACTGGTATTTGCTGTTTGAAACAATTAGGAGACCCTGCTTCATTGTTCTGGCATGTACACACACCTGGAAATGTGAAGAAATGAACACTCTTAGAGAAATTCTTGATTGGCAGATTGCAGCCACTGGGTAAATGATTATCCGCTTACCACAACCTCAGGATAACTTTTCCTCTCTTGTTTCACTCTCCCTCATGTCTCCATTCTTTTTGTTAAAATAAACTACATAGAAGACTTTCTTCTAGAGTCTGTTTTGCTTAAACTGTAAGCTAGGATACTGATATTCATTTATTATACACACAAAAAGTTGGAAAGTGACATAAAAATTTTCATTTATTTATTCTAGATGTTTATTGAGCACTGGGAATGTGCTAGTGGAGAGCCTACCAGGTAGGTAGGCCATATCCTGAGGATTCTCCACTTATTAAGAATGATTGCAGGAACCAGCAGTTAGCGTAATGGCTGTGTCACTGGACTCCCACGTAGTCGACAGCAGTTTGCGTCCTGGACCCGGTGACTTAAAACTCATGCCGGGTGCGTGTGCGTGCGTGCCTAGGATCCCGAGAGGAGAATGGAGGAGAAGGGATTGCAGCATGACCATCCCCCCTGGGGGGTGATTTCTCGCTTTTTGTCTCTATGTCTCTCTCTGTCTGAAGAGCACACGTGCCCTATAGCGAAAATCTCTCAAAAAAAAAAAAAAAAAAGGAATGATTGCTCATTCTTTCCATGTATGTGTCTTCCTTCTAAAATTGGATGATGATGATAAAAATGATGATGACATATTGATGATATTCAATAAGCGTATGTTTCAGGCAGTGGGATATTCCATGAGATATTTTCTTAGTATTTGAAGATCAAATACAGAACCAGCAGACGGCATAGTGATTACATCACTGGACTCCCACATGTTGACCATGGGTCGAGTCCTGGACCCAACAGCTTAAAACTCACACTGGGTGCATGTGCATGCATGCCCAAAATGCTGAGAGGAGAATGGAGGAAAGGGAATTATGGTGTGACCATCCCACTGGTGGGTGATTTCTCCTTTTCTGTTTATCTGTCTCTCTCTGTCTCTCTGGGGAATGCGTGTACCTTATAGCAAGAATTTTTCTATCAAAAAGAAAAAAGATTAAATACTGTGCCTTAGAGAAGTGGGAAAAATAACATCAAGTTCCTACAACCAGGAAACTTAGAGACCAAATTAAAATCCAGATTTTAAAAATTAATAGAAATAATCATTTATGTTTTTCTTTTGTGATAATATTGAGTGTTTAATATGAATGAGATGATGTCCTTCATGGTGATTGATTTTTTCTTTTTGAGAGGTTTTAGCTGTAGGGTGCGTGCACTCTCCAGAAAGACAGAGAGAGACAGAGAGACAGAAAGCAAGAAATCACCCCCCAGGGGGAATGTATACACTGCAATAATCCCTTCTACTCCATTCTCTCAGGATCTTGGGCACACATGTACACACACCTGGCGTGAGTTTAAGCCAACAGGGTTTGGTCCAGGACTCGAACCACTGGCAACTACATGGGAGTCCAGCAATGTAGCCATTATGCCATCTGCTGGTCCCATGGTGATTGATTTTCATAAGAATCTAGTGAGATAGAGTTATGCTTCTTGTGCTTGTTTTATTCAAAAATTCTACAGTAAAATTCAATGGATGAGAGACCAGCAGTTAGTGTAATGGCTATGTCGCTGGACTTCCAGGTATTCGACCACGGTTTGAGTCCCAGACCTGGTGCCTTGAACTCACGCCAGGTGCATGTGCATGTGTACCCAAGATCCCGAGAGGAGAATGGAGTAGAAGGGATTGCAGCGTGACCATCCCCCGTGGGGGTGATTTCTCGCTTTCAGTCTAATTCCTCTCTTTCAGTCTCTCTCTGTCTTTCTGGCGAGCACATGTGCCCTATAGAAAAAAAATCCTCTCGAAGGAAAAATAAAAAAGAAAGAAAGAAAAAAAAATCAATGGACTAAAGCATTATAATAAAAAGCATAGTCTAATTGTATAGAAGTTATAACCATTAATTATGTTTCCAAGCATTCTAATAATTTTCCAAACATACCTATTAAAGAAAATTAGAGCTTAAGTCTTTTCTCTGTGCTCCAAGAAGAATCACATCTCCAATTTAACTGACATCAGTCCTATACATGAGCTTGAATCAGTGTGAATTACTCAGTGAATATTACATAGTCAAGGGATAGTGTAAATCCATCATCACTCTTCCTTAGAGCATACTTTCTCACTTTCAGTTTTTGTTACAAAGAGATGTTGTCACAACAAATAAAATATGCTAAAGATAATCAAAATACCAATTTGAAAACTTCTCCATCTTAGGGGATCAGGAGTTAGCGTAATGGCTATGTCGCTGGACTCCCATATAGCTGACTGTGGTTCGAGTCCTGGACCCATTGGCTTTAACTCACACCGGGTGCATGTGCATGCGTGCCCAAGATCCTGAGAGGAGAATGGAGGCTAAGGGATTGCGGCATGGCCATCCTCCCTGGGGGTGATTTCTCACTTTCTATCTCTCTGTCTCTCTCTGTCTGGAGAGCACACACACCCTATAGCAAAAACTTCTCAAAAAAAAAAAAAAAACTTCTTCATTTTGTAGTTACCAAGCACCAGTTCTTAGCGTTCTATTTCCTTCTGAAGAAATGATCAGCAGCCTCAGTGAGCTAATGCAATTGCTACTGCAGTCAAATGATAAGGTAAAAGAACTGCTTCTGTAAGTACCAAACTCCTCTTTGCTAGGAACACTTAAGCAGGGCTTTGTGCTAACATAGAATATATTAGAGACAATTAATTGAAATGGAGATGTATACTATTCATTCATTTATTTTAATTTGATGAGAGACGAGAGAGAGAGAAAGAGAAAACAAGCCACCAGGTACAGGACTCAAACCATGGTCGGCTATGTGAGAGTGTCCAGTACCTTAACCACTATTCCATCTGCTGGTCCGATGATCTTAAAATTATACAAAATAAAACAGTTCAGTAGAAGAGTCATTATGTACCAAATATGTCTTGTTTGAGAGAACTATTTTAAAATCTTCAAGCCTTTTCTTTTAATTCTAACAGAAATCCTTTGAGATACAAACTACAGACTCCTGGACTATCCTATAGCCTAGTGATTAAAAGGAGTCAGATCTACTTAGCAGATAGTGGTGGAATCCAGGCTTGAACGTTCCAGGCTTGTATACATGTGTGCCTCAAATCCTGACAGATTGGAGAAATGGAGAAGGGATTGAGGCATGGCTACCCCCTATTGAGAACTACTTTCTCCCTCCCTCTTCCTCTCACTCTGTTTCTCTTTGACAAATGTAGTACACACTGGAAATTGCCAAAGAAACAAACTATGGTTTTTTGACTCACATAGTTATAATAAGTTTACATCCCAACAAACCCATTGTAAGCTGAAGGTATCATTAGGTCAGGACTAATTTGAACTGAACGTACTGAACATCATAGTTAGCCTGGCCT
This sequence comes from Tupaia belangeri chinensis, assembly GCF_000334495.1. Taxonomy (NCBI): domain Eukaryota; kingdom Metazoa; phylum Chordata; class Mammalia; order Scandentia; family Tupaiidae; genus Tupaia; species Tupaia belangeri. Next base: position 569,078 of record NW_006160077.1, on the reverse strand, counting down.
CACTTAAACATGCTCAGAACATATATATTAGCCTACAGTTGGGTAAAATCATGTAATACAAAGATCATTTTATAATAAAGTGTTGAATGTTCTATGTTACTTATTGAATGCTGTACTGAAAGTGAAAAACACATCGTTGTATGAGTATTCAAAATCACTATTCTAGTGCATGCCTGTTGCTTTTGCTCCATTATAAATTCAAAAATTCCTAAGTCAAGCCCTTATAAATTGGAGAGTATATTATTATCTTGATTTTCTAATCTAGTATATAAGGCTTGGAGAAATTGCAAAATTGATTAAAACCTATTGGTAGGTGTGTGATTAAGTTCACAGCACGAGCTTCCAACCACTTTGCTCTACACCCTCGTCCCCAAACAAAATGCCCTGCTATATAGCATTTTCAGGAGGATCCAAGGAAAAAATAGGCTTGAGAGAGTTTGGAAACTAGATTCAAATATTGATCATTATTTTCCATTTTTGTAATATTCCTGACTGCCTGCTGCCTCTGCCTATGCCCTTTGTCAGAAAAATCCATTACCAGTCCTCCATCATGCCTCACTCACTTCCTTCTCAGGGCCTCCTTCACCACTGTCATCTGGATATTTGTTACATGCACCTGTACAGATTGCATATCAGCCATAATTCGACTAGCTTCTTCACTCTTTTATTAAATTTCATGTTGGCTTTATAGTCTTCTGGGGATGCTTAAGGATGGCAAATTTATTCTCATTCCACCAAATTTATAATGCCATTCTACATACACACTAGACAATTAGTTAAATTTAATGAAACCCATGAAATTGAATTCACTCAAACAAAACCACACTGAACGATAGGGTACAGGCAATGCTGCCACCAGCTCCTGCCTTCAGCACTGAGAGCACACTATTCTTCCAGTACCCAGCCCCATTTACTACATTCCATCTTTACTGTTTCTACCCCTGGACATGTTTTAGCCAAATGAGAACAAACCATATCTTGGGCTTCCAGCTCTGTGTCAAATCACTACCAATCAATCCTCTTTATAATACTGCATTTCTCTCTAGTGTTCCTGTGAAATATCCTTGTCTAAAGGTTGAGCATATATAGACATGAGGAATTGCATTTCTTCATTTGTCTAATTATTACCTGAATAGTAAATATTTCTAGATTAATAGCACATCTACCAAAGTGAAGGACGCAAGGAAGTACCCTAGTCACACAGAGTGAGCACGTATGACACAGTGCTGCACAACCTAAGTGCCACGTTATCAGTATAATTGACAGATTTCAAAGAAGATGAAATGAACGAGGCATTGAGACAAGAGTCTAGAAAATTCAAAGATTATACATTCATAATTTGCAAAGTGAACAAGAGCAACAACATGAGAAAGAAGCGAAAATCAAAGAAAAAGCCTGGTGTCCATAGTTGAAATATATGGATGTTGACCTAACAAAAGCATAGATTTCATCATGGAAATGTAATTAACTAAAGGAGCAGCTAACCAGGGATGTAATTAACAAGAGGCTGTGCAAGGACACTTCAAAAAGTGTGTGAAAAAATTGGGAAATCCATGATTTTTTTTCATTATATGTATTTCCTATGACCTTTTAAAAGACTCCTTGTATATTCTTTCTAAATCCTTTTTAATAAAGTTTCATAATAAACATGCTAAATGCTTAGTATTATGGCTAGAATTTTAATATTTAAACTTATAGACATTAAACTATAATAAAATAGTAACTAAAATTATATTTAAATGTTTATTAAACATTACAATGAGCTGCATATTCTGAGTCATTCATAGACCTATCACCTATATCCTTGGTAACCCTAAGAGCAAGGTGCCAGCAGTAGGTGCTAGCAGGATACCATCTTTATGACTCCTCAACGCTCACCAGGATGTAAGCTTTTGAATTGACTTAAAAGACATCTTAGATAAACGTTTTTTAAAACAGCCTGCAGTTTTAACTAGGTAAAGTTGTTTAAGTAAAACTTAAAGGCTTTTCGCTGCAATTTTTACCAATCATGAAAATAAGGTATGGATTTTGGAAAATATTTTATAGAAAATGATAAAAACATTGAAGTCAAAGGCTTGGCTCTCGATCATCTACACTCACTGGACATCTGAGTGATGAATGTAATGAGCTGTTTTAACCATTCCAGAATGTCTACATATATCAAAACATCACATCATACCTCATAACTATATATAATTATTATTTATTCATTAAAAATTAAAAACATAAAAAACTGCTTAGAAAGCATTTGCATATAGATGCATTATATATGTACAGTTTTTGTATGTTTGTCTATAGAGAAGAACATCAAATATGATAATGTACTTGAAATTTTAATAATTGGCATGGGCATTATCTCATGATAGTATTTATGAATTTTTCTTTATTACTTATTTATGTATTTATTTATTTTTGCCGTAGGGTGTATGGACTCACCAGAGAGCAACACAGGGAGAGGAAAAGTGGAAAAGTAAGAAATCACCTTCATGGGGAACAGCCATACTGAAATCCCTTCTCCTCCATTCTCCATGTTGAGTATGCAGACACACATGCCCAGTATGCTTTTCAGGCCACTGGGTCCATGACTGGATCCACGGAGTCTACCATGGAGGATCTAGCACCATAAACACCACACCACCTACTCCTTCCTTTGTCTTAATTGCTGTGAATTATTACATTTTGTGGCTGTATCTTACTCCTTTAGCCAGTCTGTTTTGCATTACATGTATGTAGTCTCTCATACCCTGACATGCAGAAAATGCTGTAATGAACATCACTTTACAGAGATCTTTACTTATTTGAATTTTTCTGGAGATAATCTTAGAAATGTCATCACTAACTAAAAACGTATTAATATGCCTGATTTTGGTAGATTCTGTGACATTTATCTATCATAATCCTATACCAGGTTTTACCATACGACTGCCAGTACTATAAATAACATTTCATTTTAACTCACATTTATTTAACTATTCATTCATAAAATTTTGTTGATGAAATAAACAATAAATATATAATTGATGTCCAGATAAAGCTAAATTATAATCAGTATGATATTTATACAGATAATTATCTATACATGGGTTTCCATATCAAACTAATCACAATATCCACATATTAGTTAGCACCTGCTATGTATGAGATATTTTGTGTGATTTCCCATTTAATCCTCACATCTAGCTATAATGGGGATTATATTATAGTTGAGGAAAAGCAAAATATTAATTTGTTCAAGGTTGTACTGTTAAGAAGTGATAGAATCTAAATTTGAATCAATGAAGCTGACATAGCTCATTAAGATATCTTGTGACTGAATGTCTTGTGGAATTAAAAATTTCTCAGTAAAGTCTTGAATTATAAGAAGGAGGAAGAATGTTAATGTGATGACTAGTCTATGGTTCTGTTTTCCTCAGGTTGGGGTCCTGGGAACAGCCATCACCAATGGTATGCATCTCTAATTAAAGGCTTTAAATGAACTATTACTGTTCACAAATTTTTGTTTTGTTTTGTTTTGTTTCATTTTAGAGGTTTTTGCCTTGGGCATGTGTGCTCACTGGAGAGAGAGAGGGAGAGAGGGAGAGACAGAGACAGTGAGAAGGAGAATGAAAATTTACCCTCTCCCCAGGGGAATAGCCATTCTACAATCCCTTCTCCTCCACTCACATCTAGGGATTTGGGGCACACACACATATGTGCCTGGTGTGTTTCCCAAGCCACCAGGACAGGAATTCAAACCGAGCAGTTGGCCATGCAATGCCTCAACCACCCCACCGCCTCCTGATCCAGTGTAGAGAAGGTTCACAGCTACACTAAGAGGAACCAGCCCTGATGTCCACCAGCTGATGAGTGCATAAATAAAACGTGGCAGAGCTTCAGGGAATAGTCCTCGGCAATAAAAGTCAAGTAGTACTGATACATGCAGCCTTACCCACCCTACCACCTGCTGGCCCTAACTTGATATTTTAAAAATTAAATCACATTATAAGAATGGTTTGCAAGTATGTGGGAAAGTTGGAACCCTCATACGCTGCAGCTGGGAGTGTGAAATGGTATAGCTGCTTTGGAAGACAGTTTGGTGAGTCTTCAGAAAGTTAAGCATAGGAGGGAACCAGCAGTTAGCGTAATGGCTATGTCGCTGGACTCCCACGTAGTCGACCGCGGTTCGTGTCCCGGACCCGGTGGCTTAAAACTCACGCCAGGCATGCGTGCGTGTGTGCCCAAGATCCCAAGAGGAGAATGGAGGAGAAGGGATTGCGGCGTGACCATCCCCCCTGGGGGGTGATTTCTCGGCATTGAGACAAGAGTCTAGAAAATTCAAAGATTATACATTCATAATTTGCAAAGTGAACAAGAGCAACAACATGAGAAAGAAGCGAAAATCAAAGAAAAAGCCTGGTGTCCATAGTTGAAATATATGGATGTTGACCTAACAAAAGCATAGATTTCATCATGGAAATGTAATTAACTAAAGGAGCAGCTAACCAGGGATGTAATTAACAAGAGGCTGTGCAAGGACACTTCAAAAAGTGTGTGAAAAAATTGGGAAATCCATGATTTTTTTTCATTATATGTATTTCCTATGACCTTTTAAAAGACTCCTTGTATATTCTTTCTAAATCCTTTTTAATAAAGTTTCATAATAAACATGCTAAATGCTTAGTATTATGGCTAGAATTTTAATATTTAAACTTACAGACATTAAACTATAATAAAATAGTAACTAAAATTATATTTAAATGTTTATTAAACATTACAATGAGCTGCATATTCTGAGTCATTCATAGACCTATCACCTATATCCTTGGTAACCCTAAGTGCAAGGTGCCAGCAGAAGGTGCTAGCAGGATACCATCTTTATGACTCCTCAACGCTCACCAGGATGTAAGCTTTTGAATTGACTTAAAAGACATCTTAGATAAACGTTTTTTAAAACAGCCTGCAGTTTTAACTAGGTAAAGTTGTTTAAGTAAAACTTAAAGGCTTTTCGCTGCAATTTTTACCAATCATGAAAATAAGGTATGGATTTTGGAAAATATTTTATAGAAAATGATAAAAACATTGAAGTCAAAGGCTTGGCTCTCGATCATCTACACTCACTGGACATCTGAGTGATGAATGTAATGAGCTGTTTTAACCATTCCAGAATGTCTACATATATCAAAACATCACATCATACCTCATAACTATATATAATTATTATTTATTCCTTAAAAATTAAAAACATAAAAAACTGCTTAGAAAGCATTTGCATATAGATGCATTATATATGTACAGTTTTTGTATGTTTGTCTATAGAGAAGAACATCAAATATGATAATGTACTTGAAATTTTAATAATTGGCATGGGCATTATCTCATGATAGTATTTATGAATTTTTCTTTATTACTTATTTATGTATTTATTTATTTTTGCCGTAGGGTGTATGGACTCACCAGAGAGCAACACAGGGAGAGGAAAAGTGGAAAAGTAAGAAATCACCTTCATGGGGAACAGCCATACTGAAATCCCTTCTCCTCCATTCTCCATGTTGAGTATGCAGACACACATGCCCAGTATGCTTTTCAGGCCACTGGGTCCATGACTGGATCCACGGAGTCTACCATGGAGGATCTAGCACCATAAACACCACACCACCTACTCCTTCCTTTGTCTTAATTGCTGTGAATTATTACATTTTGTGGCTGTATCTTACTCCTTTAGCCAGTCTGTTTTGCATTACATGTATGTAGTCTCTCATATCCTGACATGCAGAAAATGCTGTAATGAACATCACTTTACAGAGATCTTTACTTATTTGAATTTTTCTGGAGATAATCTTAGAAATGTCATCACTAACTAAAAACGTATTAATATGCCTGATTTTGGTAGATTCTGTGACATTTATCTATCATAATCCTATACCAGGTTTTACCATACGACTGCCAGTACTATAAATAACATTTCATTTTAACTCACATTTATTTTTCTATTCATTCATATAATTTTGTTGATGAAATAAACAAATATATAATTGATGTCCAGATAAAGCTAAATTATAATCAGTATGATATTTATACAGATAATTATCTATACATGGGTTTCCATATCAAACTAATCACAATATCCACATATTAGTTAGCACCTGCCATTTATTTAACTATTCATTCATAAAATTTTGTTGATGAAATAAACAATAAATATATAATTGATGTCCAGATAAAGCTAAATTATAATCAGTATGATATTTATACAGATAATTATCTATACATGGGTTTCCATATCAAACTAATCACAATATCCACATATTAGTTAGCACCTGCTATGTATGAGATATTTTGTGTGATTTCCCATTTAATCCTCACATCTAGCTATAATGGGGATTATATTATAGTTGAGGAAAAGCAAAATATTAATTTGTTCAAGGTTGTACTGTTAAGAAGTGATAGAATCTAAATTTGAATCAATGAAGCTGACATAGCTCATTAAGATATCTTGTGACTGAATGTCTTGTGGAATTAAAAATTTCTCAGTAAAGTCTTGAATTATAAGAAGGAGGAAGAATGTTAATGTGATGACTAGTCTATGGTTCTGTTTTCCTCAGGTTGGGGTCCTGGGAACAGCCATCACCAATGGTATGCATCTCTAATTAAAGGCTTTAAATGAACTATTACTGTTCACAAATTTTTGTTTTGTTTTGTTTTGTTTCATTTTAGAGGTTTTTGCCTTGGGCATGTGTGCTCACTGGAGAGAGAGAGGGAGAGAGGGAGAGACAGAGACAGTGAGAAGGAGAATGAAAATTTACCCTCTCCCCAGGGGAATAGCCATTCTACAATCCCTTCTCCTCTACTCATCTCCTGAGATCTTGGGCATGCATGCACATGCACATGGATTGATTTTCAAATCACCAGATCTGGGACTAGAACTGTGGTCAGCCATGTGGAAGTCCAGTGATGTAACCACTGTACCATCTGCTGGCCGCACTGTTCACAAATCATAACTCACTTTACTTCTTTGAGAAATAAGGGGAGATAAAGTTCTCCACAGTAGTACTGTTATAAGATGAAGATTACTATGTAATTGCACATACAAAAACTAATGTCTCCCTGAAATACATTGGGGGGAGGTAATAATCTCTAAACAAGCTTTCTTGACTTCACCACCCCATAAATTATCAGTATCTTCCTCAGCATTATTGCCACCCCACAAAGGGAAATTCTTCACAATAATCACGTTTTTCTTCTTTCTTTATTTCTCTTTTTTGCTTTCTTTCTTTTTTTAAACTTTTTTAAAATTTTTAATTTATTTTATACAATTTAACCACTATACATCACTTAGCTTAAATTGAATTTACCCAACATGAATAAACTTTACACTAGACCAGTTGAGAATACAAAACACTTTATCATCAACAGATAATAATCCATTTCTGTGTCCCATAAATGTATTTCCTCTCTCTTTTCCTCCTTAATTTCTTTCCTTACATTCACTCCTTCTCACGCCTTCTCCCCCCATTGTTCCCTATATTCATAACCATTTTCAAGGCTCCTATGTCCTCTAATCTTTTAGTTTCCACCATATAGCACGGACAGTCAGTATATTTTCCAGAAGAAACAGTGAGAGAGAGAAAGTACCCTCCATGAGGATTGCTCATGTCGTAATTCTTCTCCTTTTCTCCTTTTGTGCTTTTGGGCAGACACATGGACACACACCCAGCATGTTTTTCAATTCACCAGGACAAGAATTCAAACCAGGCATTTGGCTATGTGGAATTCAGCTGTCTCAAGCACACCAATAGCTGGTCCAACATGTGCATTTCTATAGAAAGAAATAAATTCGTAAAGTCCAGTTCATCCTTAAGTTAAAAATGAAACCAGGACTTAAAGCATCATTAACTAATGAAAAGAAAGATAAATATCATATATTTCTCAAAGGAGATTAGTAGAAAATAAAGATTAAAGGAAATTAGTACAAGAAGAAAAAGAAATTTGTAAATAATTTATATATATACACATAAATATGTATATTTACATACAAACATACAAGTATGCACACATACAAACATGCAAAAAGAGAGAGCCAAATGAGAGAAACAAAATTTCTCCAAAATCATTCTAGACATACCAGCTATTTCTGTTTCTCCTCTTTTTAAGAACACATCTTTGACACATAAACTCACTCTTCTATTCGCTTATCTTCACTATCTGGATAGAGACCAAATAATAGACATTTAATTTCTGATAACTTATCCTAACAGATTAAAGTAAATGAAGCTACAAATTGTTAACACCTTAGGGCTCTCCATCCTGAAACCATTATTTGTGTACACAGGTAAAGTATACTTAAAATTGGCACATGTTAAGTATAATATAATTATGCATGTATTTGGGTGTTTCAATTATTTTAACAATTTCAAAATAGTAACTATAATTAATAGGAACACATTTAATGCTCAGATAATTTTTAAGGCTACTTCTAAAGCTCAGTCTGGTATTGTCTCCCTAAGTTTCAAAGCCAGTTACCTGATAATCTTGCAGATATTGTACAAGTAATTTTTCCAGAGCCATGTCAGGATGACCAAAGTCCGGCCTATCCAGGATGTGCTCACATGAACTTTCTTCTGCAGAAGAGCAGGAATCATGACACATGAGAGTTTCCAAGTAACTCAAGGCCTACCCAGAGGACAGCTCATCTGGCTACTCAGGGAAGAATAATTTAGATAGAACCAGATTTTCAAATGATATTTAAGAAAGGTTTAAAACTGATTTTCTAAGTACCCAATAATTTAAATAGAAAACAGCCCTTGTGCTTGGCAGAGGAACTTAAATTTTATCTAAATAGGAAAAGTTGCCTTGGCACTAGCAGTTGGCATAATGGCTATGTCTCTAGACTCTCATGTAGTCAACCGCGGTTCAAGTCTCAAATCAGGTGGCTTAAACTTACACCAGGTGCGTATATATGTATGCCAAATATCTTGAGAGGAGAATTGAGGAGAAAGGATTGCGGCATGGCCATCTCCCCTGTAGGGTGATTTCTTGCTTTCTGTCTCTCTCTGTCTTTCTGGTGAGCACATGCACCCTATAGCAAAAGCCTCTCCAAAAAAAAAGAAAAAAATTGCCAAACAAGGCAGCATGTAAGCTGACTGTAAAGTTATGCAAGGGTCTGTGCCTACCAGTAGGCTACATTCTGAGCTTGATTTGTAAATAGTTTCCAATCCACATTTTATACAAAACAAAACAAAACAAAAAACATTAAAAAGTTGTTCTCCACCTGGTAATGGAGTTGGGCTGAGAGGACAGAGAGCCATTTTTAAATGCACAGAATTTCACAATGCACAGCTTGCATCATTCCAGCTGCCTCCTTTGGAGGCTGTGTAGAGGCTCTATAGAATGAGGACTTAATCAATTTGAATTCCCATTCACCCTGAAGTGATGGGTTTTTGTTTTTGTTTTTTGTTTGTTTGTTTGTTTGTTTTTCCCAGAAGCAAACCTTCCCTGGAGTCATGTCAAGGTGATGTTCCACAAACACAGAACTATATCCTGGTGTTACCCTTTCATTTATTTGCTTCACACTAAGCTCTGTTCGTCAGCACAGAATGGCCACATGATGACCCAGCTGCCTGACAATACAGATGAATTGGAGGAAATACTTATCTTGGCCACTTCACAAGCATCAGGGTCAAATTCTTCTCTCACCTAGTCAGCTCTGTCTTCATCTGCTCAGACTAGCTAAGTGAAGTACAGCAGCCATTGTAAAAGATGAAAACAGTGTATCTCAGCCAGAGAAAAATGAGAACTATATTCCTTCTAACTCCATAACAGTTAATATTCTCAAGTAACATGTTTTCAATTGAGAAATAACTGGACTTCCTTTACCATAAAAAATTAAAAATATTAATGTTACAGTCTACCACATGGATTATTACTCGTGCATTAACATAATTTACTGTACATTCTGGGAAGTCTTCTGAGAAAAACAGTCTCTCAGTTTTACTGAATATAATGGGTCAACCCCTGCAGAGGTTGGATTATCTTTACTAACATTCCAGTTACTCCTCATGTTTTTTTTTCTTTTTGAGAGATTTTCACTACAGGGAGTGTGCTCTTGCCAGAGAGACTGAGAGACAGAAAGCAATAAATCAACCCCCTCCAGTGGGGATGAATGGCCATGCCACAATCCCTCCTCCTCTACTTTCCTCTTAGTATTTTGGGTGTGCACACACACATGCCCAGAGTAAATTTTAAGCTGCTGGATCTGGGATTCAAACCATAGTCAACTACATGGGAGTCCAGCGATGTAACGATTATACCACCTGCTGATCCCTACTCCTTGCTTTTACCTAACCATTTAGCCACGAGATGGGTCAGTGTTCTCTAAACTTTTTTGTTTTCCTTTCATTATTGATGCACTAAGGAGACATTTCTATTTTAACTTTGAATTAACAAATAATAGTTACACATATTTATGGGGCACAGAGTCTTCTCCAATGCATGCACACAATGTATAATAATAAAATCAGGATACAAATCATATCTACTTCCTCAAAAAATTCTCATACTTTTTGTTGTGAACATTCACAGTCCTTCATTCTAGGTGTCTTGAAATAGACATTGACTTGTCACCAACTATGGTTACTCTACTGTGCTATAGAACTATAGAACTCATTTCATTTACATATTTACTCTCTTGTATCTGTTAACCAAGTTCTACCTGTATTTCCCAACTCCTCCCCTTCTCAGCTTCTGGTTTCTACTGTTTCACTCTTCACTTCTATGTAATCAAATCTTTTGGCTTCCACTAACGAATGAGGAAATATGGCATCTGTCTTTCAGAGCCTGCCTTATTTCACTTGACACAATCTCCTCCAGGTTGGTCAATGTTGCCACAAATGACAGGATTGAATCCTTTTTCATGGATAGATAGTATCTCACTTTCTTATGTATACCACATTTTCTTTATCCTTCCATCTTTTGGGGCACTTAGATGGCCTCGTGTCCTTGAATAGTGCTGCAATGAATGTGGGAGTGCAGATATCTGCTTGACACTGATTTCCTTTCCTTAGGGTATATCCCTAATAGCAGGATTACTGGATCATAAGGTAGCTCTATTTTTACTTTTTTGAGGACTTTCATCCTGTTTTCTGTGAAGGCCATACTAAATTTATTGTCACTACCTTAGTCTCTTATTGTATTATTAAATACAAATGCTTGAGGCTGGGTGATTTAGAATAGCGGCTTATGTATTTGGTCCATGATTCCTGTTGTTGGAAAGTCCAAGTGTATAATGCCAGTATCTGATCAGCCTTTGTTCATGCATCAGGTAATTGAGAAAAGCAGGACGGTTAGCAGGTACACATAAAGAAAGAGAGAGAGAGAGAGATCTGCATGTGGCCATCTTCATGCTATTCTAACTTGCTCTCACAACTAACCCCTTCCTGCAAGAAAAAGAACTAATTCCCTCTTGAGACACAGCATTAACCTATTTGTGAACGTGATGCCTCCATGAGCCAAACACCACCCACTAGGCTTACTTCTTAAAGGTTTTACCATTAACACTGTGAACAAAGCTTCCAGCACATTAACTACTGGAGACTAACCATAGCACTCACTAACAATGCACTAGAGTTCTTCTTCTTTATTTTACTTTTATTTTAAAGTCAATCACTGTGTATTATTACAGCATACAAAATGAATTTCCCCAGCATGACTACATTGTATATTAGCCCAGACCCAACCTCACCAGTACTTGTTATTCTTTGTAATTTTATAAAGCCATCCTATCCTGGAATGAAGTGATAACCCATTGTGGTTTTGATTTGCATGTCCCTGATGATTACTGTTGTGGAGTGTTTTTTTTTTTTTTTTTTTTTTTTTTTTTTTTTATTAAATTTTTTTTTTTTGCTATAAAATGTCTTTTCAAATGTCTTAAAGCCTTAACAAGTCTGCCTCTGTAATTTTAATACCATAGGTATACTATCGACCTATTTTGGTATTTTGTGCACCTATGTGTTTTAATATAAAAATATAGAGATATTTTCAACTATTTTTATATACTTAGGAAAAATACTGTCCATTTCAAATATATACATAAGCTAACTCATTTATTTAAAAAAAGGGTGGTGGGCAGCAGGTGGCACAGTGGTTAAGGTGCTGGACTCTCACATCATCACCTATGGTTCAATATCCAGGCCCAGGAGCTTAAAAATTATACTAGACATGTGTTCATGCATACCCGAAATCATAGGAGGGGACTGGAAGAGAAAGGATAGTAATGTGACCATCTTGTTATTTCTCACTTTCTCTCTCACTGTCTCTATCTTTCTCCAGTGGATGCAAGTGCCCTATGACAGAACAACAAAACAAAACAAAAAGTGGTTAAACTTGGACTTAACTAAAATTTTAGCTACATTGCAATCACAACACAAATCTATACTCAGTTCTTATCACCCTCTTAAAAATATTTTATTCAACCTACTTGGTATCCCAAAATTACATTGCTTATTTATTTGCTTCCTTATTTATAATCAGATTAACCACCAATGATATGATCTTCCAGATTAGACTTTGTGGACAAAGTTTTCATTTCTTACAAATCTGAAACATTCATAACTGAGCTAGACCACACAGTCATCCCCCCAAAGAGTTGCTCCATGCTGTAGCATTACCACATGGTCAAGTTGTGGAGGAAATAGTTTCAGATGATCATTGAGTTTAACAAAAGAACACTGTTGAGAAGTGACATGAATCGAAGGCTTATCGTTAAAGAAAGCTTGAGTCATAAAGTGTTACATAACAACGTAGAGTAACTGCACCTTGTATTTCCCATCTACATTGGGGAGTATTGCTAGAAATATATTAATATATTGCTACATGTGAGAAACAGCTACACATGTTTGGTTTGGCATCGTTTCCTAAAATAACAAAGTGAGTCATTAAAATCACAAATAAAATTATCTATAAGCATAAACATACCCAAAATAACTGTGCTTTACAAGAACTGAATTCAAATGTTGTAGCTGAAACTTTCAGATGTATGATTTGAGGTAAGTAAATTAGTAAACCTCTCTTACCTTCAATTAGCTTCTTGGTAAAACAGGCCTAGTAATGTGGGAGCTACCAGTTTAATAGAAGGACTAAATCATCTAGCCAAGTAAATGTGTCTGAAGGATAATATGCTAATTTACTTAAAACTCATGTAAAACACCTAGGGAGCAATTGTTTTGGAAATTTACCATATGTTGTTTTGTTTAGAATTAATGAAAGAATTTTTACCCTATTTCTTGAAATGGCTCATCAAGACTTGATTTAAAAAAAAAAATGAAACGAAGCAAAACAAAAATCCCTACCTTATTATTTTTGATTTAAAAAAAAAAAAAAAAAAAACAGGTGAGCCATGAGTATTTTTAAGGAGATAAGAACAAATAATTTCAAAATTTCTGGCTTATTTTTTATGCCAGGAAAACAGACTTAAAGATATGTTGTGAATTTTTAATTCCTCCTCAGTCATTTTTTTGTTAGGACTTGGTGGACTTAAAGTATAAAAGGAAGAAGAAAAGGTGGAAGGAATGAAAAAGAGTGTGTGGAAGGAAGAAAAGTAGTGAGGAAGGGACAAAAGACTAATAATGATCTTCTCACTTCACAGATGTTCACCAACCAAAAGCTTATCAAAAGATTTATAGGCTTTTGTTTGTTTTTTGTTTTATTAAAGGCCAAACAGAAAAAATAAAATTTCTCATAAAGATTCTGTGGAAAGACAATTTTATCAAAGAGATATTTGTATGAAAAGTTTACTAAGAGAGCAGTGAGTCTCACAGAAAAAAAAAAAAAAAAAGAAAGAAAAACATGCTCCAGAATCATCAAACTAGGATTTAGGTTGTTCTTTCTATATTACACAATCCAGAATGTATGGACATAAATTTTAAACATTTGGTAAAGTATGAGAAAGCTAACAAAAGCATCTAGCAAAGAGTCAAACCACTATTAAGTGTTCCATATATGTTAGTTTATGGGGGTTTTGATTGTTTTTTGCTTGTTTGTTTATCATGAACATCTGTAAACATTGTTGATTCTCTTGTAGTTTACCAAGGATAAATCTTCCCTATTTATATATATCATCAGACTGTTATTCTCCTTTTCAACAAACTTCTCATAGCATTTTCACCCCCCTATGCTTCTCACACTGTGAATTACAGGATTTAACATAGGGGTGAATATTGCAAAACACACAGTCACCCACATGTCCATGAAGCACATGGCAAGTGGACACATGTAGGTGAAATGCAAGGCACAAAATAGAGTACAACAACAGTAAAGGGGTAACCACATGTGGAGAGGGCTTTGCTCCATTCTTCAGAGCCATAGGATTCAGGGAGCTCAAGATAACTACACAGGAGATAAGTAGCATAGAGAAAATGAGCAAGCACATGACAACTGTGGACTGCCACCACCATTCCTAGCCTGTAGGTGTCTCTGCAGGCAAGTTTCAACAATGGGAAGAGAGGATTGCCACCACCACGCCTAGCCTGTAGGTGTCTCTGCAGGCAAGTTTCAACAATGGGAAGAGATCACACATGAAATGGTCAGTGAGGTTGGGCCCACAGAAGGGCAAGCTGACCATGAAAAGAGTCTGCACAGTGGCATGCAGGATGCCTCCAATCCAAGTTACCACCACCAAGACATGAACGAGCCCCTGTCTCATTATAGTCATGTAGTGCAGGGGCTTGCAGATGGCCACATGGTGGTGATAGGTCATAAAAATGAGGAGGATGATCTCCAATCCTCTTAAGAGGTGCTCCATGAGAGCTAAGTGAGGCAGCCCCTGAAGGAGATGGTTGTGCTATAGTAGAGCAGGTGGATGATCATCTTGGGGGCAGTGACACAGGTGTAGGAGGCATCTATGAAGAACAAGTAAAAAAAAAGTAAATGGGAGCCTTAAGGGTGATGCTGAGGGAAATAGTGGTAGCTATGACCAGATTAGCCAGCACAGTAAATAAGAAAATGAGCAAAAAGACAATGAAGTATATTTTCTGCCTGTGTGGATTCTGTGTGAGTCCAAGGAGAACATATTCAGTCTCCTTACTGGGAAGCATGGGTTAATTCATTCAGGTTGTAACAACTTGTGGGGGCCTGCATTATATATAAGAGCTCTTAAAATGTAGTTAATTACTTATAAAATGATCACAGCGTGAATTTCATCGTACCAAGGTTGGGTAGTCACTGTAATTGTAGAGCATATCCTTGGTATCTCTGGTCCCAGTAATTCTTTAACTTTTTAACTCAATTCATGATGTTTTCTTTCTCATCTGATGCCTAGCATTTGTCACCTCTAAAACATCCATTGTCAAAATTAATGCATAATTTATTGAGTGAATACTGGGCTATATACATGAGAGATATGGATTCTTCTCTTGGCTCCAACTCCATGTGACTTTGGCAATTCATTCTGGAGCCCTCTGCTTTTAAATCCTCCTCTGGGAATACGACTTTATATTACACATTGTAACTATAAGATGTATTTTGTAATGTGCTGTTCACAGGCAATGTTTATTCCCTCTGCTAGGATAATTTACATTTGAAGCAGAGCTCTTGAAGGATATGATCTAGACATATCCATTGCAAGAAGGCAGAT
Source organism: Tupaia belangeri chinensis (assembly GCF_000334495.1). Taxonomy (NCBI): domain Eukaryota; kingdom Metazoa; phylum Chordata; class Mammalia; order Scandentia; family Tupaiidae; genus Tupaia; species Tupaia belangeri. The sequence continues at coordinate 553,474 of NW_006160077.1, read as the reverse complement.
TAGAAAAATGTACATATCTCTGGAATGTATACTCTCCCCGGAATCTACCAGAGCACATAAGCTATTCACGTCTGTTTTGTACCTGTAACCAATGTAATACTTGACATAGGGTCTTCTGTGTAATACTTGACATAGGGTCTCCAATTAGGTAATGAATAAGTATTTGACAAATTGACATACTTCCACAGTTCTATGATTAAGAATATACGTACTTCCCCAACACATAAGCCTAGGAACTCAAATACACTCATCATCCCATGCTTCCCTTTGTGTGAAACATAAATAGACTTGGTAGGTGTGTACTTCCCAGCTTAATGTTTTCTAGTGTTGGCATCTGCCTACGGGGCTTGGTCCTGTGAAGGAAAAAGTTAGAAAAAGGAGAAAGACACAGAAGCAGGCATGCAGGTGACCACAGACAAGCTGTGCTGCTCAGTTGTGCTGAGTGTCTTTATTTATACATTTTACCATGCATATTGAACTGTTTGCAAGCTTTCAAAGATGCAGTTGAAGTTCTACAGTTAGAGTAGGACTTTAGTGTATATGTTTTTTTGACTTTGTTACTATCATGGATGGTCCTGTTATGCATCATAAATCAAGCCAGATTACTTATGCTGTTCCTCTGCAACTTTGAGGAAGGCTATCTGAGTATACATTAAAGAGGATGATGTGTAAGCCATAAACATTAGATATAATAGGCGTCATATGACCTAGTCAGGGTCAGGATGTTTCTCGTACCCCATAAATGTTTTCATATAACCCCTCGTATCCAAGGTATGTGTCAGCCAGTTCACAGTGAGTAATTAATGAGGCATGCAGATAACTGCTTCATGAAGTGAGGCTGCATACCCTCACATTCTGGTACGTTTTATAAAGTAAACATAAAAATATTAAATCCTGGAGCCAGCAAATGACATAGCAGTTACATTGCTGGACTCTCACATGTTTTTTGACTAAGTTTAGAATCCATTTTTGGTGGCTTGAAACTCACATGGGTCATGTATGCATTCATGAACATGATCCTGAGAAGAGAACAGCGGACAACAGATTGTGGCTGGCCATCCCCCCAAGAGGGTTATTTCTCACATTTTCTCTCACTATGTCTGCCTCTCTCTCTCTCAGTTAAGCACATGTGACCTAAGGCAAACACTTCTTAAAAAATATATTAAGTACCTCTATGAAAATGTATGTTACCAATATGACTTTCAAAATAATTGCAGCATTAGTTGACTAATATTTATTCTTCAAAATTAGGTTGCATATGCAATTTAACATAGTCCTACCAAGTAAATTTTCAGTTTCAATAAACTAGGATAAAAAACTATTGGGGAAATTTTACAATCATAAAGTTGTATCAAGTAAAGGCAGCTCTTATTTTCCAAATTAGACTAGATAGATAGATAGATAGATAGATAGATAGATAATAATTTATATTAGGTTGTTGGGAAAGTCATGACATAATTTTCCATGTTTTTCTATGCAAAAATATATCATGACTTTCCCAATAACCGTAAGATTAATTAATTACTATAAGTAATCACTTACATACTTTATTACTCAACAAGTATTTATTGGACACTTACTATGTATATTAAGGTCCAGGATTTGAATTCTGGTCAACCATGTGAATATCCATTGCCTTAACCACCATACCATCTGCTGGCTCTTATTCTGTTTTAAAATATATCCATGTGTTTTGTATTAAAATAAAATTATCTAGAATTTATGTAAATGAGTTTTAAGTATTTTTATTCTGATTAGTCACCAATTAATCAATGAACAAATAATATCATCACATTACTCACCATATACATACTATATAGCCATACTCAAATCTGCTATCACTACAGTAAGGCATGGAAAGATGATCTTTACCCTGTTTCCTATCAAGTTAGAGAGATTAATACATCTAAATAAGATAATTAACTTCATTAACATTTCATAAAACTGTATATGACAATACCAAGTTATTTTTTCCAAATGTAAATCTCACTAGACAATAAATCAACTGTTCAATGAACTTCCAAAAGCAATAACAAAATTGTGTTACTTCTTTAAATATGCTAAACAAAAGTTTCCTACATGAGTCCCTGAAACCCAGTTATTCAATAAGCTTATACTGGATTTTTCTAATTAGAATAAATATTTAAAACTTACTACTTCAAATTGTCCATCTACCTCTAGTAAAACCACATGATCACAGGATCAGTGGATAGCATAATGTTATGTCACTAGACTCCCACTTAGTTGACTGTGATTCAAGTCTCAGATCTAGTGGCTTAAAACTCACACCTGCTTGCATGCCCAAGATCCTGAGAGAAGGATTTTCAGTATGCCCATAACTCCTGGGGGATGATTTCTCACTTTCTGTATCTCTGTCTCTCTGCTGAGCACATGTGACCTACAGCAAAACTCTCTAAAAAACAATAAAAAAAACTACATAAAAATGAAACTTAGATATTCTTAGTTATCCAGCTAAAACAGTATTAGTCAGTATGATATACTATGGATGTTATAATAACTACAAGTTCTGATGGGGCAGTTATAATTATCTCTGATAAGTATAAAAGGAAATGAGGTATTTATTACTTCTTTTCAATACATTGGTTTCCTAATGGGGGGAAGAGATAAAGAAGATTGAGAAGTGAGGAGCAGTTAAATGAGAAAAGTAAATAAAAAATGATAAGAAGGAGAAATACATGCATTCCTTCAGGTAAACACACAGATGGCTCCTTGAAAACTCCATTCAGTATATTAAAACATTGTAGAAAGTAAATTGATAGGCAAACAATGAACAAATACTAAGCAAGATAATGCAATTCCATTTTCTTTATTTTAAATAAGTAAAGAGAAAAATTGAGAACATGAAGACAGGAAAGCGAATGTTGACAAAATATATACATTCATTGAGATCAACATATATACTTGAGTTTTCACTGATTTCATCAATTATATCCTAATATTTCTCTAGGCCTCCATTCTTCATGTTTAAAGATAATTAATAAGGAAATACAAATTCTTTTGCACTTTCTTTAAGCCAGGGATTCTTTCTTTTATATTGTATCTTCCAGTCTTTACAGAAATTTTATAATTTCAGGAATTCATAATACATGTAATTAGTAAGGAAACTGAGTTTCCAACATTATTTTAGAATTATTTATTTCCTTTATTTATAATTATTGTTATTTTTAATTTGACCATAGCAAGAGAGAGAGAGAAAGAAAAAGCAAAAAGCAAGCCTAAAGGTCTGGGACTTGAATCGTGGTCAGTCATGTGGGAGTTCAGTGCCTTTAACCACCATGCCACCTGCCAGCCCCAAGGCTCAAAAAACTTAAATGACATGCCAATAAACTTCTTCAAGATTCTTCCAGTTCATTTATAAATGAAAGACCACAAATTGAGGTATGATTTTTCTCTAAGATGCTTCTCTTAGATGGCTGGGCTTATTAATTGTTACCAAGTCCTTCAGCAAAAGAGCAAAGCATGGAGCAATCTATTCATGACATTCTCTTGCTATAATTTCTGTCTCTCAACTCTCCTCTGACACCTCCACCCTTCATCCTCATCATAGCAACATAGCATTCAATGGCATACGTAGTATTATAGAAACAGACTGGTGTCCTAGATATGAACTTCTTTCCATTTAAAATATATAGTTTGAGTAGTTGTCTATTATTAATCTTGAATATATTCTTGCCTTTCCTCCACAAAGGATTTAAAACTTGGAGTGAATAGGAGGTAGCCTAATAGGTAATTTGTCTATTTATTCTTTTTTGTTGTTGTTGTTAATTATTAGAGTCTAAGTAATCATATATTTATCTTTAATTTACACATATTGTTACTAAGCTAAAAATCCAATGGATGAAGGTTATGAAAATGAAAACATTTTGACCATCACCTCAAAGCTTTTCTTACAATACCATGTTACCTCTTCCTGTAGAAGGTATATTACAAAAGGATTTATACAAGATCATTTTTGCTTCTTTACACCATTTTTTTTAAGTTTAATGTTTTGTTTTTCATCAGAATCAACCCTCAATCTTTTCCACACTTTCCTCATGGCTTGTTGCATGTCCTTATTCCTGAAAGTATATATCAAAGGATTAAACAAAGGAGTTAGGAGGGTGTAAAATATTGCCACCATTGTGTCAGAGGAGAGAGTAGATGGAGGTCGTACATATTCAAACGTGCATGGAACAAAAAACAAAACCACAACAGCAATGTGAGATCCACAAGTGGAGAGAGCTTTCCATCGCCCTTCAGAACTATGGGTTCTCAATGAGAGCAAAATGACACCATAGGAGGTAAGCAACAAGAAGAAGATTAACATGCAGAAAAACCCACTGTTAGCAACCACCAAAATGCCAGCAATATGAGTGTCCATGCAGGCAAGCTTCAGTAATGGGTACAAGTCACACATAAAATGATCAATGATATTGGGGCCACAGAAGGGCAATTGGAAAGTAAAGAGAATTTGTATCATAGAATGCAAAAAGCCCCCTGTCCAGGCTACTCCCATCAGAATGCCACAGAGCCTCCAGTTCATGATAGAAGAGTAGTGCAAGGGCTTGCAAATGGCCACGTAACGGTCATAGGCCATGACTGTGAGGACAATCATCTCTACCCCTGCAAAGAAGTGTTCAGCAAAGATTTGGATCATGCAGCCTTGAAAAGAAATAGTTTTCCTCTCATAGAGGGAGTCTGCAGTCATCTTTGGGGTGATAACAGAGGAGAAGCACATATCCAGGAAGGACAGGAAGGCCAAGAAGAAGTACATGGGGGAGCCACTCAGGACAGGGCTGCTGAGGATGGTCAACACAATTAGCATGTTGCCCCCGATGGTTGCAATGTACACAAACAAAAATACAACAAATACCATTTTCTGAACATTTGGATTCTGTGAAAGCCCCAGAAGGACAAACTCAGTTATGAAGCTTTGGTTGTGCATTATTTCCAAGAAAGAGATGAATGCTACATAAGTAAGCATGTAGAATCTATAATTAGGTTAAAAACTTGCAGATCTGTTTATAGCATTATAGTCATGAGCAAGATGGTGTACACAGCTACAAAATTATCTTGAGTGCTTCTATTGTCACTGAGAAAGTATAATGAGAAATTTGTGGTAGTACTCATCAGACGTCATAAGATTTGAGGTGGAGATAATTTGATACTTTAAAATAGCCGAAGTTTCAAAACGGTAGTACTCATCAGACGTCATAAGATTTGAGGTGGAGATAATTTGATACTTTAAAATAGCCGAAGTTTCAAAACATAGAAAAGGAAGTATCCGCATGTGGTAGAGAAAGCAAAGCTTTGATCTCATTTATGTGCTAGTTGTTTCCTAGAGTGAATTATTGGAAAGCATCTCCGTTGTGAGGAAAGAAATACCGAAATTTATTACTCATGCCTGGCATTGTCATGGAATGAGAACAGGAGTGACCAGTCTGCCACCCTTACTGGGAGATGGCTTGATCTATGAGTAGAAGAAATAACATGCAATTTAAGAGCCACTTGATAATCATGGGTAGCCTAAATTAGATGGGGGTTTTAAATAATTAATTTATCATTTTGGGCACCAAGAGTTGACATAATGACTATGTCGCTGGACTCCCATGTAATCGACTGTGGTTTGAGACCCAGATCCGGTGGCTTAAACTCACGCTGGGGGCATTAGCCTGCATGCCCAAGATAACGAGAGAAGAATGGAGGAGAAGGGATTACAGCTGGTGTGGGCACCCCAATTGGGGGGTGATTTCTCGCTTTCTGTCTCTCTGTTTTTCTTGAGAGCACACATGCCTTATAGCAAAAACTTCTCCAAATATATATATATATATTTTTTTTTTTTTTGAAAATTTTATTTCATTTCAGAGAGAAAGAATGAGAGGGAGAAAAAAGTACCTCCTGACAAGGTCTGATCTAGCTACCATCACTTTTTGCCACTCTCCAGCTAGATAGGATCTTTTTTTTTTTTTTTTTTTTTTTTAGCTATTTTGGCTATATGGCGCGTGCGCTCGCCAGAAAGACAGAGACATAGACATAGATACAGGAAGTGAGAAATCACCCCCCATGGGGGATGGTCACGTGGCAATCCCTTCTCCATTCTCCTTTCGGGATCTTGGGCACGCATGAGTTTTAACCCACCGGGTCCGGGACGCAAACCGCGGTCGACTATGTGGGAGTCCAGTGACATACGCGATTACGCTATTACGCCATTACACTAACTGCTGGTTCCCAGGATCTTGAAGACACATATGCTTGAAATGTTTCAGATTGTCTCAAGATGTGGAACCACAGTCAGCCATGTTACCTTCCAGTTATATTTGTAATATTTCAGATTGTCTCAAGATCTGGAACCACAGTCAGCCATGTTACCTTCCAGTAAGTTCAATATCCTCTCACCTGACTTACTGAAGCTAGGTAATTTATCATTTATAAGGAGAAAGATTCATGGAAAATTGCCTCACTCTATACTTAATACATAAAAAATGTGCAATAACTGTTCAGGTTTTCTGTTAACTGATTATTTAAAATGAGAACAGAAGTTCCTAAAAATAATGATGTTTATTGTAATGTTATGATGACTAAGTTAATTAATACAAAGAATGCAATTGTGCAGGACCTGCTGCCTGAGAAATAGTCTTGTTATTCTTATGTAATTGGTTGGAAACTTACCCTTCAAGAGGTTAAGTTTGAGGAAACAATGGATAGTTAGCTTGGGATTTTAACACAGAAATTCTGGCTCTAACTCCCAGTTCTTTCCCACTGGATCAACATGAAAACAAGGATTTTTCTTTTCCAGGAATAACTTCAGAGCACCAATGGCCTTTCTGTAGTGTCCACCTGCCTGTAAAGTATAAAGTCTCTGATTTCCTTTGTTCATATTTGAATGAGGCATCTTCATAAAAGAAACAGAGCGAATGATGTAGAATCAGAAGGTGATGGCCCAGTCGCTCACACATACAAATTTTCAGCAACTACATGGGTAAGGTAGAGATATAACACCTTAAATATGAAGCTTCAGGCTTTATTCATTATTTGCCAGTATTCATATAATGTGGCTCAGTCTGATTCATTAGATTTAAATGACTTTAATTTAAAGCAGACATGCTTATGTATAGCTCACCTGCTCATAATTCAGGATTAAGATAAAGATCAACTTGACAATGTGAAAATGTTGCTTATGATATAGTCCCTTACCAATTATAGTTACTATTATCATACTCAAAAAGCCAGCCACTTGGCCTGTTCCATAGCCTAAGGGTTAAGGGAGCTGGATTCCACACAGCTGACTCTGGTTCGAATCCTGGCTCAGTAGCTGGAAAAACTTGGCAGGCATGTGTGCATGCTTGTCCCAAATCAATGAGATAGAGAAATAGAGGAGAAGGTACTGCTACATGATCACATCCCATCATGGGTGCGTTCTCTCTCTCCTGCTCTCTGTCTCTCTTTGTTAAGCACACATACCCCCGAGAATAAAAAAAAAAAAAAATTTTAAAAAAAGACACCTACTCCACCGAAAGCTTTCTCATGAGCCATCTAGATAATTATTCTACTTTTGACTTTCTTCCACATAGCCACAGTTTCAAAGGATGATTGAACTGAAATGTATCAAAGGGCATATAAAAGTGTGTGAGCGTTTTGTATGCATATATACTATTAAAGTAAACTACTTTGGTCCATAATGGCCATTGTACTCTCACACCTGGATTCCTATGGATAAACTGAAATCGTTCATGTTAGGCTGTTTTCCTGAGCTGGTTACTAAATTACAGCTGATCACATTAGCCACACTTCTTTCAATCACAGAAAGCCCCATTTAAGCTGTTCGTGCAGCCGACTGCCCAGCTGCAACCAATTTAATGACTTCTCTACCTCTCTCCCTCACTTTTGTTTTTGAATGCCACTTTTTCTTTGCTTCTTAAGTCATCTTTCCTTTCTGCAGGCTTACAGACCCCATGACCAAGAGTCCAGCCAGAGTCCCTCGGAAACCATTATTTTAGGAGACTACCTGGTTTGAATCACCCACCGTTTGTTTAAATTAGCTGTATTGGAGGCTGGTGGGAAAGAATCAAGGTGAAAAAAAAAAAAAAAGGAAAACCGCAAAACAGTCAATGGATCAAAAATGAAAAACTATTTGTTGATGATAATGTGTATGGTAATACCTTTTATTGGATTAATATGCAATCTACACATGTCTGGAAAGTCCCTTTTGTATGCTGTAAAGATGTACTACTGTACATGTTTAAAAAAAATAACGGTGGGACATACATATTGTGTAGCAGTATCATCACTGGACTACCACATGACCAACTGCAGTTCGAGTCCTGGATTCAGTGGCTTAAAAAATCATGCTGGACACATGTGCGTGTGTGCCCAAGGTCCCCAGAGGAAACTGGTAAAGGGACTGCAGTGTGGCCATCTGCTCTGAGGATGATTTCTCAATTTCCCTTTCACTATCTCTGTCTGTCTGTCTCTCTCTCTCTGGTAAGCACATACACCCTAAGACAGAAACTCTAAAATATTATATATATATATACATATGTTTATTTAAAAACATATTTGAGAGGTTTTAGCTACAGGGTGCGTGCATTTGCCAGAAACACAGAGAGAGACAGAGAGGCAGAAAGTGAGAACTCACCCCCCTGAGGGGCTGGCCATACCACAATCCCTTCTGCTCCATTCTCTTCTTAGGATCTTGGGCATGCACACACATATGTCCAGCATGAGTTTTAAGCCACTGGGTCTGGGGCTCGAACTGTAGCCGGTGACATAGCCATTATGCAAACTGTTGGTCCTTCAAAAAAAATTTTTAAGAGGCTTTTGTCTTGGGAGTGTGGGCTCACCATAGAGAGAGACAGAGACAGTGAGAAGGAAAATGAGGAAACCCTCCCCCAAGGGAGATGGCCATGCTGCATTTCGTTCTCTGTTCTCTCCAGGGATCTTGGGGCCACACACACTCTGACATGAATTTTAAGTCACCATATCTGGGGCTCAAGCTGCAGTTGGCTATGTGAGAGTCCAGCCAGCAACAAAACCACTATGCCATCTGCTGGTCCCCCAAATTTTGTCTTTTTTTAACAATACATACATTATAATATATGTTTGTTTAAAAATAAATGAACTGGGTAAGCCAGTAAAGTGGTGGTTAATGCTGACTACTCGAGTTCCAGACCCAGGCACTTGAAAAACCTGCCAGGTACATGTGCATGAGTACCCAAAGTCCCAAGAGGAAAATAGAAGAGCAGGGATTGTGGCCTGGCCATCCCCCCCGTGGGAAGGAGTGCTTTCTCACTCTCCTTCCTTTTTGTTCTCTTGCTTTCTTGTCTCTCCCTCTCAATAGTGCAGGCACCATATAGGAAAAGAAAGAGAAAGAAAGACAATAACAAGAGGAAGAAAGAAAGGAAAAGAAAAGAAAAAAAGAAAGAAAGAAAGGAAGAAGCCCAGAACCATAAAATGTCAACATTCAAGGATTCAATAAGTGATAATTGACACTAGTAAATTTCTATTAGCTGAGCATACCCTACAGGGACCAACAGAAAGCAACCTGAAATGTGCACTCTAGTGGCACTGTTACAGAAAAAACCTTTAATTGGTTCCATTATAATAAAAAAAAGAAAGAAAGGAAGAAGTGAATGGCATATACCATGGTGTGTGTCTATCATCTCAGCTACTCAGGAGTCAGGTCTGATGCAGGAAGATCATGAGTTCGAGGTCAGCCTAGGCAACATAGCAAGATTCTGCCTCTAAAAAAATGGAGGAAAAGAATAATTGGCTTTATTTTGCTCATTAAAAGATAATCTATTTTTACTAATGCCACATGGAGTGGCAAAAAAAGGTAACAATTTAAAAAGACAGTAAAAAAATACAGAAATTGTACACTAATATCTATTCTTTTGTTTACTTTGAAGCAACCATGTCTATTATGTCCTCAGGTTTGTTCCTAACCAGTGTCTGCATTATAAACTCCATACCCAGTTACGAGCTATCATCAAGAATACAGAAGTACCAGACAAACTCTAAGAAGTCATTGGATCCATCAATAACCATTTATTACAAAATAAAGAATTCAATATATGGTTTATCCATGGCCAGTGTAGCCAGTGGTTAAGACATAAACAGCAATTATGTGAAGTGGGTAAGAATATCAGCTCCAAACTCATACAAATCTAGGTTTGAGTCTTTCTACTTGATCTATGCCATAGAACAACTCATTTAAAATTCTCAAAGTTTTAATTTCTACTTCAAACACTTTCTGTTATCAAAAAGCTAGCAATCTCAGCTTGAATAATGGTTTCTCATTGAACTAACCACTATGCCTCAAGCTGCCTGACCCTCAAATGTGAAATAAACTGTTATTAATGTGTTTTACATAGTATAAATCAAAAGAAAGATATAAAATATTGATGTATATTTCTTTGTGGGCAGGCACCCCCAGCTTGGTTTTCACACCACAACCCACCCCAGCGTAGCCAGCTCAGATGTCAGGCACACACCTTCACACCAGGCATCCACAGAGAGACCCTGTGAGTGTGTCCAGCATGGCAGAGGGTTGCATTATCACCGCACCACCATAGCTGCCCCAGTGTTAGCATTATTATTATTATTATTATTATTATTATTATTTAATTCTCAGATGGTAAGTGTACTGTGAGAGAGAGAAAGCACCTAATTGAATGGGGAGTGGTCACGCCACAATACTTTACCCTCCATCCCTCCTTATAGTCAGGATTCTGGACATGCACGCACACACACATAGCATACTTTTCTGGTGGTTTTTGTTTTTGTTTTTTTGTTTTGTTTTGTTTTTTCTCTTTTGTTACTTTCTTCTTAAGCCTCTGGTGCCAGAATATGAACTGTGGTCTGACTTGTGAGAAATGGCTGGGGTTGGACCAGCATTATTTTAAAACAGCGTCTATGTGTATAAAGTAAGCTGGGAAATTGAATTGGTCTCAAGAATAAAATATGTTTTAAAAAATCGTCTTCTTAAATTATACTCTTCAAAATTTCAGTAAAACTGCTTCATTCATACTGTTTTTGAAAAGCATAATAAGAAATAATTCTAAAATCATAAACATGTTCATTTTCCTTATACTGTTAACCCCAACACTGAAAATTTATTGTAAAAGTGAAGTGAGATGGGGAAGTTTTACAATGGAACATGGTTCAGGGTTACTTAAAATAGTAAAAATTCAGAGCTATTTTAATATTATTTAACAAATTTAATAATAGGGGCTGGCAGGTGGTGTGGTGGTTAAGGGTGATGAACTCACATGGCCAACCACAGGTTGAGTTCCTGAACTGGTGCCTTGCTTTCTCCGTTTCCATCTCTCTCCCTCTCTCTCTCTTTCTCTCTCTGACTCTGTCCTTCTTTGGTCAAATTAAAATGAATACATAAATAAATTATAATTAAGTATTTTAAAAAATGCATTTAAGAATAGAAAGATGTTTGTGTAAATCAGGTTGTTGGAAAAAATATCACATGATGCTATGAATAAAACTCTCATAATAGGAAATCATAAACAGCGAAGCATTTTTACAATATGTAAAATGAGAAAAGCAAAAAATTATAATAAGTGCATCCATTTATACAAATATATTAAATATGATTTTATAAGTGTACTGTGAGAGAGAGAAAGCACCTATTTGAATGGGGAGTGGTCACGCCACAATACTTTACCCTCCATCCCTCCTTATAGTCAGGATTCTGGACATGCACGCACACACACATAGCATACTTTTCTGTTTTGTTTTTGTTTTTGTTTTTTTGTTTTGTTTTGTTTTTTCTCTTTTGTTACTTTCTTCTTAAGCCTCTGGTGCCAGAATATGAACTGTGGTCTGACTTGTGAGAAATGGCTGGGGTTGGACCAGCATTATTTTAAAACAGCGTCTATGTGTATAAAGTAAGCTGGGAAATTGAATTGGTCTCAAGAATAAAATATGTTTTAAAAAATCGTCTTCTTAAATTATACTCTTCAAAATTTCAGTAAAACTGCTTCATTCATACTGTTTTTGAAAAGCATAATAAGAAATAATTCTAAAATCATAAACATGTTCATTTTCCTTATACTGTTAACCCCAACACTGAAAATTTATTGTAAAAGTGAAGTGAGATGGGGAAGTTTTACAATGGAACATGGTTCAGGGTTACTTAAAATAGTAAAAATTCAGAGCTATTTTAATATTATTTAACAAATTTAATAATAGGGGCTGGCAGGTGGTGTGGTGGTTAAGGGTGATGAACTCACATGGCCAACCACAGGTTGAGTTCCTGAACTGGTGCCTTGCTTTCTCCGTTTCCATCTCTCTCCCTCTCTCTCTCTTTCTCTCTCTGACTCTGTCCTTCTTTGGTCAAATTAAAATGAATACATAAATAAATTATAATTAAGTATTTTAAAAAATGCATTTAAGAATAGAAAGATGTTTGTGTAAATCAGGTTGTTGGAAAAAATATCACATGATGCTATGAATAAAACTCTCATAATAGGAAATCATAAACAGCGAAGCATTTTTACAATATGTAAAATGAGAAAAGCAAAAATTATAATAAGTGCATCCATTTATACAAATATATTAAATATGATTTTATAGTTTAGAAGGGAATATACTAAAATGATCATTTTAACTTGCAATACACACACACACACACACACACACACACTCACAACCTACACCACCATATTTCCCAGCATCTAAACAGTTCAGAAAAAGGAGGTGGTAATTGTGGATAATTCGTTAGTATGGAGTTAAAATGCTAACATAACACAGAATCTTATATTAAAAATTGTTAGGGACCAACAAATAGCATATGGTTATGTTGATGGATTTCCACATAGTTCACCGTGGTTCAAGGACTGGACCTGGTGGCTTAATACACACACCAGGTGTGCATATACACAAGCCCAGAAACCAAGAAGATAATTTAGGAGAAGGGATTATGAATTGGTCATCACCCTGGGAGGTGTTTCTTCACTTTCCGTCTCTCTGTCTCTCCAGTTAGTGCACCTGTCCTATTGCAAAAATCTCTCTCTCAAAAACAAAACAAACAAAAAAAAAGGTAAGCTCTATTGTATGTTTTCCATAAACCACCATATAATGGGCCTAGCCCACCCCATCCGACAAACATGCACTTTGACATCAATTTTAAATTCATATTCTCCCATAGGTAGCAGCTTATTGTGCCCACATTTCTTTTTGAATATTCCAGTCTTTTCTTTCTCGATAGCTGTATCTTTTAAATGCTGGAGCTGCACCTGAGATTGCTCAGGGGCCTCTCATTGCATGAACTGTGGGCCCTGGAACAACTCTAGAGCCAGTGACCTGGGGAAGCTGACCACTCTGTGTCCCCCATTCAGACTGCCACTCGCCTCCACCTATGGTTTCAGCCACAAAACAGACTTTTGCACCCATCATTTTTAAAATACTAGAAACTTCTGTTTCAACTTTGAGGTATATATAACATTCAAAATAATAAGAAGAATCAGTGATATAGTCATCATTAAGAAATAATGTTTTCTAATTGTATTTGAAGCAACAAATTTTAGATGCATGCATATATTTGCATATCAATCACATTTGCATACATTTTTCTAAGTAAATATTGTCAGTAAAAACTAAAAGAATAAGTTAAAATTCTATTATCTTACTTGTTAAGTTCTTTTAAACTCTATATTTTTAATCCAGGATTGTTATTCAGCAAAAAAGATGAATTTCCTTTCTGTCTAGCTAAGCCTATGCCTTTTCGTCACAACCTGGGAAATAAGTTCTCTTCAGCTTTCAAGAAAAAAAGTCATTTTCTCCTCAGTGCAGCTCTATTTTTGTCACTAAATATTGCAATTATTATTCACTTATTATTTCTAGAATTTGAAAAAATATAAAGTTCTGTTTCCACTGGAATTCTTTCTGTAAGATGTCTGGACTTTCTGTTTTCTTCATGATTTAGATCATTTTAAGGGGGAGAGAGATACAAAGCCACAACAAATATCTCAAAATGATTCAGAGCTTCAACCACTTAATTTTTTCCTAACTATTTTGAGGCGGGACCTTAATGTTATTTATGGCATCAAATGCACTTAAGAAAAAGGAAAAGGACACAGAAAATTCAACCTCATGACTTGAGTCATTATTTTTTTACCTTAAAAAACAAAACAAAACAAAAAATCTTCCCCCGTGCCATTCGTTAAGATGTAGTGGAGGGGCAGGCAGGTGGTATGGTGGTTAAAGGTGCTAGATTCCCACATGGCTGACTGGGGTTTGAGTCCCGGACCTGGCAGATTGCTTTCTCTCTCTCTCTCTTTCTCTCTCTCCATCTCCGGTCAAATTGAAATAAACAAATGAATAAATAAATAAATAAAGTTAAATAAAATAATTCTAAAAAAAGATGCAGTGGAAACACTAAATGGTATGTTTCATAACAATAACTCTGCAAACGGAACATCAGCACTTGAATGTATCAAACTCCTACATCAGCATGATTTATATGGCCTCAAAAAATTATAATTTTTTTT
>NW_006160077.1:535032-538853 GCF_000334495.1 Tupaia belangeri chinensis | reverse complement strand
AGAAGAATGGAGGAGAAGGGATTGCGGCGTGGCCATCCCCCCTGGGGCGTGATTTCTCACTTTCTGTCTCTCTGTCTCTGTCTGTCTGGCGAGGCGCAAGCGCCTGTAGCTAAAATCTCTCAAAAAAAAAATTCTAATTTTTAATTGAAATTATCAGGATAAAGTGAACATAAATAACAAGTGAGAATTAGATCAAGAAAAAAATATAAAATGATGTTGAATAACTAGATCAATAATATGTACTTGTTGCACTTGTAAGTTATTTGGATTTGACTTGAAGAAGAAAAGTTGAACTGGGACCAACAGTTGGTGTAATGGCTATGTTGCTGGACTCCCACATAGTCAACCGCAGTTCACGTCTAAGACACGGTGGCTTAAAACTCACGACGCGTGTGCGTGCGTGCCCAAGATCCCGAGAGGAGAAAGGAGGAGAAGGGATTGAGGCGTGGCCATTCCCCTGGGGGGGTGATTTCTCACTTTCTGTCTCTCTGTCTCTCTCTGTCTGTCTGGCGAGAGCACGCACCCTATAGCAAAAACCTCTCCAAAAAAAAAAAAAAGTTGAATATAGGTCTAATTTCATTAAAAGTAGCTGCTCTAACCCTCCTGCTCCAATGGTTTGCATTCTATTAGTAATAGCTGCTAATTATTTTGCCCTCATTATGTTCCTCATGCTGTTTTACTGACTCCACATATATTTTTTATTTCCTTCTACATCCTTAGAGCTTGGTAATATTAAAAGTTCCATTAAAGATAAAGAGTCTGAAACATAAAGGTCATGTAACTAGCTCAAGTTGCACAGTTACTATTGTTAGGCCATGCATTACATTAAACCTGGTACCCTGACCACAACACATGCATTTACATACTACATTGCACTATTTTTTTATATTAGCCTAAATGTCTTTTATTTCCTTCTAAATTCACTTTTTTTATTGTTTTAAAACATATTTTAGAGGCCCTCATGGGGCATCGCGGTTAAGACACTGGATTCCCACACGGTTAACTGTGATTCGAGTCTAGGACCTGGTAGTTTGCTTTCTGAGTTTCCCTTTCTCTCTCCCTGTTTCCCTCTAGTCAAATTGAATAATAATAATGAAATAATAATAATAAATAAAATGAAATAATTCTTACAAAAGCATTTTAACTGTTACAATGTATACATTCTTCCAAATTAACTTCATCATTTTTTGCATTTATTAGTAAACTGTTTTTATAATATTTATTTAGCTATATCATTATTTATCATTATTATCATTATTTCATTATTTTTTAATTACCTGTAGGGCATGGACAGTCACCAGAGAGAGACAGAGAGAGAGAAAGGGAGAGTGAGAAAACAAGCTACCAGGTCTAAGACTCACACTGTGGTCAGTCATCTGAGAGTCCAGTGACGTAACCACCACACTAGCTGCATCCTGATTTTTTTTACATTTTTAATGTTAACATTTAATCACTGTACATCTTTACAGTGACTACATCACAATTTGAAAAACTAACTATGAAGTGGAAAAGTTAAAATCTTATCACATACCAGTTCCTTCAGAATTCTGATGATGGCTGTCTCCTATTCTCTATAGAGAAAATTCCACTCAGTACCTGGCCACAATGTAAAGATTCTAACTCTTACTTCCACATCTAAAATAGAGAACAACATTTGTGGAAAACAAGGTAGAGGATGTCCCCCAGTGTTCTGTGAGTACTGTCCCCAGCATAATCATAGGGTAAAGGAAAGAAAGAAGCAACTATTTCCTCCTTTATTTCCAACTAGAATGTAAAGAGTGTTCCCTGAGAGGTTATAAACCTGTAGAATTGCTTCTGGTTCCCCACAGGGTTTGGAAATTTCCCATCAGTATGCTTTTCCAAGACACAATCTTAAGTGTTTTCACTTACTTAGGTTTTTGCAAAACTTTTCTGTCCCTGAGCAGTTAAAGATTTTGTTTGTTTGTTTTTAACTTATGCTTGGTTTCTATTTTAAGATGCTCTAATTTTTATTCATGTGTAGGAGTAGAACATTGTGGATAGTATGATCGAATATAGGTTGGTTTTTTTTGGTTTTTTTGTTTTTTTTTTTTTGTAGAATTAGGGCAAAACATCTGAGTACTTACTACATGTAAAAGCTGAGCTCTGGGCTAATGCAACATCAGTCCATAAGGACAGTATGTATTATTTAAAACTAAGTGGACAATTAGGGTTTTTTTAAACAATAACATCTTACATGCAGGTATAAGAAATTTATGGATAAGTCAAAATGTTATTGTGCTCTCTCATAAATTGATCTTGATATTCTATAACAATAAAAGCACAATTTGAGGGCCAGTGGGTGCTGTGGTGGTTAAGGCCCTGGACTCCCACAAGGCTGACAGTGATTCGAGTCCCAGACCTGTTTGCTTGCAACTCACAGCATGCATGTGTGTGTGTTTGCCCAAAATTCCAAGGGAGATGAGCAAAGAAATTGCAGCATGATCAACCCTATCTCACTTTCTCTTTTATTATTTCTCTCTGGAGAGTGCACATGCCTATGCCAAAAAAAAAAAAAATGTAATTTCTAGTAGTTAGAGGAGTTTTCTTCTTTCCATTTTATTTAAAAGATAATGTGGCAGCTCTGTTTACTTTAAATGAACATAAATTGAGGCTGAAGTTTGAGGGACCAGCAAGTAGACCATGGTTGAAGTCCCAGACCCGGTGGTTTAAATTCATGCTGGGCACGTGTGCATGCATGCCCAAGATCCTGAGAGGAGAATGCAGGAGAAGAGACTGTGATGTGGCCATCCCCCCTGGGGTGTGATTTCTTGCATTCTGTCTCTGTCTCTCTGTGTCTTTCCGGTGAGCACATGCACCCTATAGCAAAAACCTCTCCAAAAAAAAGAGAGTAAATTTTGAGAGATGAATTGGACTTAGTCCAGGCCCACTCAGAAAGCACCCAGATCAAAAAGCTTGGTGCTTCATAAAGTCTTTTAACATGCCATCATTCCTTTGTTTATTCATACCATACAGAAAAATGAGAATTTAAATAATTCATGAGAAAATTTATAATCACCATAATAATTTATGGTGTTGAGAGATAATTTTTTATTTTCTTAAATTTTGCCAGAGAACTTATAGACGGCATTGATCTAAGAATATTTTTTTTGTTTCTGTTTTTCTTTTTTTAAGAGAGACTTTTGGTAAAGGATGTGTGTGTATGTGCATGCTAGAGAGACAGGGAGAGACAGAAAGCAAGAAATCACTCCCCAATGGGTTGGCCATGCTGCAATCTCTTCTCCTCCATTCTCCTCGCCTCTCAGGACTTTGGGCATGCACTCACTCATGCCTGGCATGTGTTTTAAGCTGCCGGGTCTAGGACTAGAACTGCATTCGACTACGTGCAAATCCAGCAATGTGTCCATTATGCCATCTGCGGGTCTCTTTTCTCTGCTTCTTTATTTATCTCAATTTCTCTCTCTACCAGACCACTTCCATTAACAAAGATACAATCTTTTTCTTTAAAAGTAATTTTAAAAGTTTCCATTGGACTGACTCTATAGGCTGAGAGTTGTGAGCTAGATTCCTAAGAGCCAACGCCAGGTTTAATTCTGGCCCCAGCAGTTTCAGAAACGTACCTGGCTTTACAGGATGGAGAATTGAAGAGGGGATTGTAGAATGACTATGCCCCATTGGGTGCAGTGCTTTTTTCCTCTCCCCCTCTATTTCTCTGTCTCTCTCTAGTAAGTACACATGCCATCTAGCAAATTAAAAAAAAAATCTATTATTGAACCAACTTCCTTTATCAGCTATTACTCCATTTCATTCTCTCTTCTTCATGGCAAAACTGAAAATATCTC
>NW_006160077.1:528903-533823 GCF_000334495.1 Tupaia belangeri chinensis | reverse complement strand
ATGCTCTTGCTGAAGGCTTTACATAGGCTGTTCTCTCTGCCTGGAACACTTTCTCCCCATCTGCCTGGCTAACTCACTTTATTCTCAAAGAAGGGAAGAAAAAATATTCTAGGTAGTACTGTTCTTAGACCCATTCAAATAAGGTTGTTTTCCTACACTCCACACTTTGGAGTAGCCTGGTTGAAATTGTTTTCTTCCAGTGTCTGAGTCGAAGCAGTGCCTTCTATAGGGATATGCCAGCCCTGTCATGACCAAATGGATCTCATCCCTGTTTTTCCCCTTTGAGGTGCTCTCCAATGCTCTATCCTACCCGTGGGGCAAAATGGATGTTCCCAGAATCTCTGGCTGCTGAGCCTACCAAGCTATCTCAGGGTATATGACCAGCACCTTAATTCCAGGAGAATAGCCTGGCAAGCAAATGGCTTCCGTGGGGTAGTCATTATTTACATATAAAATTGTACTACCATGGTTACTACAATAGAGTGGTATTGAGAAGCTGATTTTGGGTAACATAGTCAAGTTCAAGATTGTGGGCTCTGAAAACACCACAGTTGACCCTGGACTTTGATCCAGGTAAGAGGCTCATCATCATTTCTTGTCTATGCTCTGCCAGCTGTGCCATCATCTATAGCATTACGGTGTGAGTTGTCAAGGGCATCCTTTACCTTGCATGCCTCCTGGAACCCAGGGAGGTCACCTCAGCCCTTCCCAAGGCTCTCTTCCATGCGTCAGGCAGATCTCCAAAGATGGCTATGTTTATCTCCTTTTAGTTATTTCAAAACCATTGCTCTGTAATGCTGACTGACCCTCCAGTTAAGCATTCATTGGATATAGTAGTAACATTGTATGCTCCTATGTTCATTTAAGCTGTGTGTGATGAGAAACATGCCTTCCATGACTAGATCCACTGTTCTTTATTCACAGTTAAGTTTTTGTCCTCCTTTTTCTGATTAGACCTTACATTAAAAAATTCACCCTGATTTGGCTGTGTGAAAATAGTGTTTCTTTTCCTTACTTTTTTTTTATTTGGAGGTGGGGGGATTTTCACTATAGGGCACGTGCGCTCACCAGAGAGACAGAGAAATCACCCCTGGTGATTTCCATGCCACAATCCCTTATCCATTCTCCTCTTGAAATCTTGGGCACGTATGCACACGTGCCAGGAGTGAGTTTTAAGACACTGGGTCTGGGATTCATACCGTGGTCAACTATATGGGAGTCCAGCGATGTAGCCATTTCGCTATCTGCTGGTCTCAAAAATAGTGTTTCTTATATTTACTGACCTACTCCATCTTCAGTCTTATTTCCATGTCATCCCATTCTGTTCCTTCAACAAAAAGAAATAATAAAAGAGGAGCAAAGAAAAGCATGGAATAAAATAGAAGATGCTAAATATGGTTTAAAATGAGAACCAGGGTTCCATTATGAATTGTTCAAGATTGGTTGCTGAGTGCTATTTTTGTTTTATTTATTCATTTTATTGTTATTATTTATTTTAATAATGTTCATATCTGTGCAGGAGTGTGGTCCATGTTCAGTTATTATTCTGTGTCAGGACAGACATCTAAAATTTCAATTTAAAAAAGAAAAACATGAGAGCCTGTTTTCACATTTCTCTCTCTCTGACTGTCTATCTCCAATGAACACACAGGCTCTCTGGCAAAATTAAAAACAAAACAAGACAAACAAATAAACAATACACTTATCTCTCAATGCTACACATGATTAAAATGATGGTGATTTTTTTTTTTTGGAAAGATTTTTGCTATAGGACACATGCACTTGCCAGAAAAAGAGAGACAGAAGAGAAATCACCCACCTGGGGGATGGCCACGCCACAATCTGTTCTCCGCAATTCTCCTCTTGGGATCTTGGGCACACACAGCCCTCCCCCAAGAGTGAGTTTAAGCCACTGGATCTGAGACTCGAACCATGGTTGACTACATGGGAGTCCCGTGACATAGACGCTATGGTAACTGCTGGTCTCAAAATAATAGTGATTATAAATTCTCATGAATCATTTCAATTCTACATTTTACTTTATGATGTGAATGACTTCAAAAAAAGGGAGGAAAATGTGTTTAAAGACTGTATGAAGCAGCAAATCTTTTTATATGGGCCCTCTATGAAGGGGCCTGATGAACTAAGTCCAATATCTCAAATTTCAGTTTCAATGATATGTTCATTTAAGGTAAACAGACCTGTCATGTTTTCTTTTAAAATAAAATGAAAAGATAAAACCTCCTCTGACTTCTGGAAATTGTGCTTCTAATGTCATAGAATATCAAGATCAATTTATGAGAGAAAACAATAACATTTTTTTTTGCAAGTTCAAGTCTTTATTGATCGGTTTAGCTAGGTTTAATCAAAATCCATCTTCCTTTCCACTCATAGTGATTAAGTAAGTCTGGGAGAGCCTGACACTGAGACGGACTTTTTATAAGTTCGTAGAAAAGTGCTGACCTAAACATTTTATTACCTATCAATTGTCAGACTGGAAGGCAAACTGGAAGATAAAGTTTGGAGAAAATACATTTACTTAAACTTACACAAGGAATTAAATGCAATGTTAAAGAAGAAAGGTTACCATAATGAAAATTAGAAAAAAACACTTTAGAATTTTTGTAATTTTTTTTCAAGTTTAATATTGCTGAAATATTAAACAGAAAAACAAAATCTACATAATAAAATGAAAGAGAAAGTCAATTATGTGGGGTAATACGGTCGATTAAGACTGATTAAAATAGATCTGGAAAGCTTTGGCATTTAGAATTTCTTATAAAAAGAAAAACTCTAAAAAAATGCAAGCCCTGTGATAACATTTTGACTTACCCATAAATCTTTGCATACTTGCATATAAGATGCTATTCTTTAATGAACACTAATTGCCACTATAGTTTTAAACAATACATACTATCCTTATGGATTGTTGCTGCATTAGCCCAGAGCTCAGATTTTACACGTAGTTAACATTCAGACATTTTGTCCTAATTCTGCAAAAAGACACTATGTTTGATCACAGTATCCACAATTCTGTATTCCTACATATGAAGAGAAATTAAAGCATCTCAAAATATTAAAGCATCTTAAAATATAAATCAATGAGAAGTTAAAAAAAATCTTTAATTGCTCAGGGACAGAAAAGTTTTGCAAAAATTTGAACAAGTGAAACCATACAAGATTGTGTCTTGGAAAATCATACTGATGGGAAATTTCCAAACCCTGTGGGGGAACCAGAAGCAATTCTACAGGTTCGTAGCCTCGGAGGGAACTCTCTTTAAATTCTAGTTGGAAATAAAGGAGGAAATAGTTGCTTCTTTCTTTCCTTTTCCCTGAGATCATGGTGAGGACTGTACTTACAAAAAAACTGGGGAATATTCTCTACTTTGTTTTCCAGAAATGTTCTCTCTTTTAGATGTAGAAGTGAGAAGTGGAAATAACTTTCACTTTGTGGCCAGGTACTGAGCGGACTTTTCTAGATGGAGAATAAGAGATGGCCATCATCATTCTCAAGGTACTGGCATGTGGTGAGATGATAAGTTTTGCATTTTATAGACAATTTATCAAATGTAAACTTTTACATTTTGTAAACTTTAAAAATGTCAAAAAATAGGACCAGCATCTGATGTGGTGGTTAAGGTACTAGACTCCCGTATGACCAATCATGGTTTGAGTCCCATTCCTGGTGGGTTCCTTTCTCGCTTTCCTTTTCTCTTTCTCTGTCTGTCTCTGGAAAGCATCCATGCCCTATAGCAAACTTTAAAATAAAAATAATAATAAAGTTAAAAAATATTTTTTTAAAAAAACACCGTACTAAAAATGTAAAAAAAAAAAAATCAAAGTATAATTTATTTGGATTAAAATTAAGCATGATTCAGTTTCTATAAGGTCATTTTCTGAATTATTTATTTAATTTTATTTGTCATTATCATCAACATCATCATTATTCAGTTTGCTATAGAGTGTGAAGTAGAGACATACAATGTCTCTCTTTTATAACATGGCTTACTTTACTCAGCAATAAATCTTCCATATTAATCTACTCTATCAAATTCCAGGAATTTTTTTTTTATGGCTGAGCAGTAATTTATAGCTTATATGTGCCACACTTTTTCAGTCTATTCATCTGGACCTTTGGATAAATTTCATGTTTTAGCAATTGTAAATAATATCACAATAAACATAGATGTCCAAGCACTTTTCTTTGGGTAGATACCTATCCTTTGGGTAGATACCCAGGAATGGAACTGTTGGATGATATGGTAGTTCTAATGGCTGAGCAGTAATTTATAGCTTATATGTGCCACACTTTTTCAGTCTATTCATCTGGACCTTTGGATAAATTTCATGTTTTAGCAATTGTAAATAATATCACAATAAACATAGATGTCCAAGCACTTTTCTTTGGGTAGATACCTATCCTTTGGGTAGATACCCAGGAATGGAACTGTTGGATGATATGGTAGTTCTATTTGTAACTCTTTGAGGAACTTCCATATTGTTCTTCACTGTGGCTGGACCAATTTACATTCCTTGTTCTTTTAGTTTGTACTAACAATATTTACTTAGAAAAATGTATGCAAATGTGACTGATATGTACATATATATATATATATGAATCTAAAATTTACTTCTTCAAATATAATTACAATCTATTAATGTCAACTATATCACTGATTCTTATAGTTTTGAATGTTATATATACCTCAAAATTGAAACAGAAGTTTTTATTATTTTCAGAAAGATGGGTGCAAAAATTACTTTTTTTGCTAAAAGGAATGGGGATGGGAGACACAGGGTAGCCAGCCTCCCAAGGTCACGTCTGTGGGAAATAGCCCAGTGCCCATAGTTCATGCAATGAGAGGTCTCTCAGAGATTTCTGGTGCAGCCCCAGTGTCTTAAAGATACAGCTACCAAGAA
>NW_006160077.1:528127-528875 GCF_000334495.1 Tupaia belangeri chinensis | reverse complement strand
GATTATTCTTTCATTTTTAAGTTTCTACCTAGGGGAGAATATGTATTCAAAATTGATGTTGAAATGAGTGTCTTGAGGGTGGGGTGGGCTAGGCCCATAGTATGGTGGTTTATGGAAAACACACAATAGAGCTTATAGTCTTTAATATAAGATTCTGAATGAATTATCTCCAAACACCACCTCCTCTTCATGAACTGTTTAAATGATGGAAAACACGGCATTGTAGGTTTTAACCTTGATGTTTATTCAAAATTGATGTTGAAATGAGTGTCTTGAGGGTGGGGTGGGCTAGGCCCATAGTATGGTGGTTTATGGAAAACACACAATAGAGCTTATAGTCTTTAATATAAGATTCTGAATGAATTATCTCCAAACACCACCTCCTCTTCATGAACTGTTTAAATGATGGAAAACACGGCATTGTAGGTTTTAACCTTGATGTTTATTTTGAAATATTCTTATTGTTACAACAACATATATATCCCAAATAAAAATTGTAGGGAGAGGCTGAATCTGAGCTGAACAATGGTGGCCTTTAAAGATGAGCAGACCACAGACTCGCTCACTTGGGCTGATGCTGCACAGCAGGTGGAGGTTATCTCATGTCTTTCAGCAATTGTAAAGTTCTTCAGTAACACAATGAGGAGGAGGAGGCAAAATATTCCACAACTATAGTCAATAAAAGACACCTGGTTTACCTTCAGTTTCTCCCTCCCCTACTGCCTTACTAAAGAATAAACCAAGGAAT
>NW_006160077.1:515096-528080 GCF_000334495.1 Tupaia belangeri chinensis | reverse complement strand
TGAACCCGCTTTCTCTCCTTGTGTGTCTATGTCTTTGTTCTTTTTCAATCGATCGCCTACTTTCACTCTGGGTTCCACATCTATTCTCCCTGCAGGCTGGGACAAAAAATTATTTTAATATGTTTCCCTCTAAACTGTAAAATCATATTTAACATACTTGTACAAATGGGCACTGTTATTGCAATTTTCTTTTTGCATTTCTTATTTTACATGTGGTAAAAATATTTCACTCTGACTTCCTATTATAAGGATTTTATTCTCAGCATCACATAGTATTAATTTTTTAATTTTTAACAGTCCAATTTACACAAATATCTTCCTATTATTCAGTAATTTAAATAATATGAAAATATTTCTCTGGGATCAACAGATGTTGGTTATGTTGCTGGACTCCCATGGCTTGAAACTCATGCTAGGTGCATGTGTGTGCCCAAGATCCCAAGAGGAGAATGGAGGAGAAGTGGCATGGACGTCCCCCTGGGAAGAGGGGGTGATTTCTCTATTTCTGTCTCTCTGGCAAGCATATATATATATATATATATATAAAATATGCCAACCCTAACCATTTCTCACATGCCAGAACACAGTTCATATTCTGGTAATAGAAGCTTCAGAGGAAAAAAGAAAGAAGAAAAAAAAAGAATAAAAACAAACAAAAAAACCCATACTCTGTACCCAAAATCCTGACAGGAAGGAAGAATGGAAGAAAAGCAGCAATATTTTAGTCAAAAGTCACAGAATGCTATTTCACCAGTTCAGTCTCATGTACTTAATCTATTATTTGACTTTTGAGGGTCAGGCAGCTTGAGACATAGTGGTTAGTTCAAAGGCATATAACTATTAGATAATAAAGCTGGGGTTGCTAGCTTTTGATAGCAGAAACTGAATATTTTTAATAAACTTTTTATCTGGAATAATTTTAAGGTAATGGAAAAGTTGTGAGTGACTAAGCAAAATACTGTATACTTGTAAGTAAATGAAAAGATGAATAAAAACCCTTATTCTTGGTTATGATAAACAAGAAATTAGGAGTAAAAATTGTCATTTCTGTTCTGTGTCAGTAACTTTGGGAGCTTTTGGGAGCTTGTTCTAACTGCTCATCATCATCTTCTTGTGCTTCCTACTAGAGCAATGTATGATTTATTTATTTGTTTATTTTAAAATTTCTGATTTACATTGGATTAGTCTACATATTTGAGGGATACAGTATAGTTTTTCAAAGAATTCATGCAATATGTGATAATCAAATCAAGGATATTAACATATTCATCATCTTCATCAAAGAGTATTACATTATGCTGTGTACCTCCAATATTCTACAGTCTTTTTTTTCTTTTTTTATTCTTTTTGGAGTTACATGATATATCGGCAATATCCTTTTGTACTCTGTTGTGGTACACCTTTACATAACCTACTCACCTTGTTTATATGCCTTCTTGTTCTTTCATCATTTTTTCTCAAACCCCTTTGTCCCCTTTCTCGTCCTACTCATATACAGTGCCCACCCACATGCATTCTCTGGGGTGTGTGTGTGTGTATACATTATGCATTGTGTGTGTGTGTGTGTGTGTGTGTGTGTGCATAAACCCTTTTGATAGAGTTTTTTTTTTCTTTTAAAAAGAGATATTTACTATAGAGTGTTGGCACTTGGCAGAGAAAGACAGAGAGACAGAAAGTGAGAAATCAACCCCCAAGGGGGATGGACAAGCCACAGTCCCAACTCCTTCTCCTCCATTCTCCATTCAGGATTTTGGCCACGTACACACACACACACACACACACACACACACACACACACATCCTGCCTCAGTTTTAAGCCACTGGGTTAGGGACTCAAACTGTGGTCAGCTACATGGGAGTCCAGCGTCGTACCAGTGTACTCCACCTGCTGGTCCCTAGGCCTTAATTTTATACTGACAGAAGTAGAACCTGAAGCACTGAGAATTTTTAGTGAATTGTTTCATGGACTAGAACAAGTAGAAGAGCCTAGACTTGAACTTAGATCTGTATGAGTTTGGAGCTGATATTCTTACTCATTTAATGTAATTGCTATTCTTGTCTTGACCCTAGGCCATGCTGGCCATGGCTAAATCAAATATCATTGTTCTTCGTTTTGTAATAAGTGGTTATTGACTGATTCAATGACCTCATACGGTTGGTCTTGTACTCCTGTGCTCTTGGTGATAGCTTGTAACTGGACATGGAGTTCATAGTGACACATTTAGGAACAAACCTGGGACATAATCGATATGGTTGTTTCAAAGTAAACAAAAGAATAGATATTATAATATACTCATTTGTGTTTTTTTACTATATTTATAAATTTTTTCTGTTAACTCCAAATGGCATTAATAAAAATCATGTTATATTTTAATTAGCAGAATAAGGCC
This sequence comes from Tupaia belangeri chinensis, assembly GCF_000334495.1. NCBI lineage: Eukaryota > Metazoa > Chordata > Mammalia > Scandentia > Tupaiidae > Tupaia > Tupaia belangeri. The sequence goes on along the minus strand of NW_006160077.1, from coordinate 525,690 downwards.
AATTATCCTTTTCCTCCATTTTTTAGAAATGAAATCCTAATACTTTGCCTAGCCTGACCTCAAACTCAATCCTTCTGCCTCAGGCTCCTGAGTAGCTGGGGCGACAGGTATGTATCACCGTACGTGGCGTTCACCTCTGTTGTTCTTTCTTTTCCTATAGGGTGCATCCACTTGCTCAAGAGAGACACAGAGAGAAAGAAACTGAGAAAGAAGGAAAGTAGGAAAGCACTTCTCTCCAGGGGGAATTGCCAGGCGACAGTCTCTGCTCCTCTATTTTCCTCTTGGGACTTTAGGTACCTGGCATGTTTTCCAAGTGGCTGGGTCTGGGACTCGAGTTGTCAGTTTTAACCACCACTACACTGGCTTACCTAATTCACTTATTTTCTAAACAAACATATGATGTATGTATTGATAAAAAAAAAATTTAGGGGCCAACAGATGGCACAGTAGTTATGTTTCTAGACTACTACGTGGTTGACCACAGTTCGAGTCCTGTTTCTGGTGGCTTGAAACTCACACTGGGTGTGTATATGAGTGTGACCAAGAACCCTGCAGGAGAATGGAGGAGAAGGGATTGCAGTGTAGCCAAAACCCCCGGGCAGGGGTGATTTTTCACTTTTCTTCTCAATATTTCTCTGTATCTCTCTGGAAAACACATGCTCGCTAAGGTAAAAACCTCTAAAACAAAAACGAAAACAAAATTTCAGACAGACCAAATTTAACGATATTTTTTATTCAAATTTTTGGAGTGGTTTATACTTTAAGGTGTGTGCACTTGCCAGAAAGAGAGAGCGGTAGAGAGACTGTGAGAGGGAAAGTGAGAAATCACCTCTGAGGGAATGGGCACACCACAATTGTTTCTCCTTCATTCTTCTCCCAGGATTTAAGGCACACACACAAAAGCAACCAAACATGATTTTTTAAGCCACATGGTCAAGGGCTCAAACCTGCACACGCAAAAGCAACCAAACATGATTTTTTTAAGCCACATGGTCAAGGGCTCAAACCACAGTCAACCATTTGGGTGTCCAGTGATGTATGCAATCCAGTCAACTACACAATCTGCTGGTCCCTCCATCTTTTTCTTAGTTTTTAAATATCTAATTACTGTACATCTTTACAGCACACAAAATGGATTTTTTGAGTATGAGTAGACTCCATATTAGTTCAGTCAAATATATTACTATACAAATTATCATCAACAAATATTTTTTTTATTTTTGTGTTCATTAAATGTTTAGTATATTTATTCCCTTTGAGTCCCTCTCTCCCACCACCCAACAAAATTTTTAAAACCATTTCAGATCAGGCAGTCTCCTGGAAAATGTTTCTGAGGTACTCCTTCTAGCCACTTGGTCACAGGGTATCTAAGTTTGCAGAAAGCAAAAGTGATGTGTTCAATAAAGGGAAAGTGATGTCTAAAACTTCTGTCTGAAAGTGAGGGAGGGAGGTAGAGAAATAATAGGATTTGTTGCAGCTGGATGTTAGACTACATGAATAGCTTAAAGGGGGGGCACTCTGTTTGACTGAAGTGTGGATAGTGTGATTGGCTGTAATTTATTAACAAGCTCAGGAAAACAGCCTAACATGAACAATTTCAGCTTATCCATAGGAATCCAAGTGTGAGAATACAGCAGCTGTTTTGAGCCAAAATAGTTTAGTTTAATTTTATGTATGCATATAAAATATCCACACACAATTATATGCTCTTTGGTACATTCAGCTCTAGGATCAGTTGATGATGTAATCATCCTTTGAAGCTGTGGCTATGTGGAAGTAAGTCTAAAGTGGAAAAATTATCTAGATGACTCATGAGAAAGCTTTCTATGGAGTAAGTTGCTGGGTGTTTTTTTGTTTGGTTGGTTTTGGTTTTGGTTTTGGTTTTTTAATTCCCAGAGGGCATGTGTGGTTAACAGAGAGAGACAGAGGGAGTGCGAGAGAGAGAGTATCCCTAAATTTGATGTGATCATGCAGCAATGCCTTCTCTTCTATTTCTCCATCTCATTGATTTTGGGCAAGTGTGCACATATGACTGGCACATTTTCCAAGCTACTTAGCCAGGATTTGAACCAGAGTAAGCTATGTAGAAACTAACTCCCTTAACTGTTAGGTTACGGTGCAGGTTCAAGTGGCTGGCTTTCTTTTTTTTTTGTTTGGAGAAGTTTTTGCTATAGCGTGTGTGCGCTCGCCAGACAGACAGAGAGACAGAAAGTGAGAAATCACCCCCCAGGAGGGATGGCCATGCCACAATCTCTTCTCCTCCATTCTCCTCTCGGGATCTTGGGCATGCACGCACACGCGCCCGGCATGAGTTTTAAGCCACCAGGTCCGGGACTCGAACCGCAGTCTACTACATGGGAGTCCAGCGACATAGCCATTATGCTAACTGCTGGTCCCAAGTGGCTGGCTTTGTAAGCATGATAATACTAACTACAATTGGTAAGGAACTTTATCATAAGCAATATTTTCACTTTTTCAAGTTGATCATCTTAATCCTGGGAGATGAGCAGGTGAGATATTTATAAACATCTCTGCTTTAAATTAAAGTTATATGTATAAAATGAATCAGACTGAGCTACATTATATTAATACTGGGAAATAAAGAATAAACTTCAAGACTAATATTTAAGGTGTTATATCTCTACATTACCTATGTGGTTGCTGCCAACTTGTGTGTGTAAGTGACTGGGCCGTTGCCTTCTGATTCTGCATCATTTGCTGTGTTTGCTTTATGAAGGTGCCTCATTCAAATATGAACAAAGGAGTCAGAAATTTGAAACTTTTAAGGTGGATAAACAATGTTGAAAGGCCATTGCTGCTTTTGAAGTTCTTACTGGAAGGGAAAAATACCTGATTTCATGTTGATCCAGTGGAAAAGAACTGGGTGTTGGAGCCAGAGGTTCTGTGTTAAGATCCCAAACCAAGTATCTGTTTTTTTCCTGAACTTAACCTCTTTAAGGGTGAGTTTCCAACCAATAATATAGGACTAATAAGACCTTACTCAGAACATTTCTTAAGCAGTAGGTCCTGAGCAATTGACCTCTAGTCATCATAACAACCTTACTAAATAAATTTTAGGAACTTCTATTCACGTTTTAAATAATCAGTTAAAAAGAAAACATCAACAGTTAGTGCACACTTTTTTACATACTATTAAGTATAGAGCTAGGCACTTTTCCATCAATCAATCTTCTTTATAAATAATACATTACCCAGCTTCAGTAGGTCAGCTGATAGGATAATGAACTGCCTGAAAGCCAACGGGGCTGACTGTGGTATGTGCCCTTAATCATATCTAGGTGAGGGCGGGCTTGGGGACGTACAATGGCTGTCTAGGGGTAACGTTCTCTCTCTCAGAAAAATAATTAAATTTAGAAAAAGGATAAATGAATAATTTAAAGTACCAATACAGTTCAGACTTTTAAAGAAATATTTGGGGATTACCCATGATTTGCAAGCAGCTATTAAACTTCATGTTGTTTCTTCTTCTACTTGAAGATAAGGCCATCTCCTGGTCAGGGTGGCAGGAAGTCAAATGTGCTCTCATTCCATGGCAATGGCAGGTAGAGCTAATGTGTCAGTATTGCTTTCTTCACCACTGGTAGCAAGCCACTGAATGTTTTTCAATAATTCACTCCAAGAAGCAACCAGTAAATACATGATCAAAGTTGGCACTTGAAATAAAATCTGTTCTCTTCTCTACCACATGTGGATTCTTCCTTTTCTGTTTTGAAACTTTGGCCCTTCAAAGTATCTATCAGTAATTTATCTCCACCTCAATTCCTGTGACTTTCATGGCTATCTCCACAAATTTTGTATTATGTTTTCTCAGTGGCAACAGATGCTCTCAAGATAATTTTGCATATGTGTATACCAATGTACTTGTGACTCTAATACTATAAACAGGTCTGTAAGTTTTTGTCACAATTGCAGATTCTACAGGATCACTGGTGTAACTTCCATCCTTTCCTTCAAAGACATGCGCAACCTAAGCTTCGTCACTGAGTTTGTCCTTCTGGGACTTTCACGGAATCCAAATGTTCAGAAAATAGTATTTGTTGTATTTTTGTTTGTGTACATTGCAACCATTGGAGGAAACATGCTAATTGTAATGACCATCCTCAGCAGCCCTGCCCTGCTGGGCTCCCCCATGTACTTCTTCTTAGCCTTCCTGTCCTTTCTGGATGCATGCTTCTCCTCTGTTATCACCCCAAAGATGATCTCAGACTCCCTCTATGAGAGGAAAACTATCTCTTTCCAAGGTTGCATGATCCAAATCTTTGCTGAACACTTCTTTGCGGGGGTAGAGGTGATTGTCCTCACAGCCATGGCCTATGACCGTTACGTGGCCATTTGCAAGCCCTTGCACTACTCTTCTATCATGAACTGGAAGCTCTGTGTCATTCTGATGGGAGTAGCCTGGACAGGGGGCTTCTTGCATTCTATGATCCAAATTCTCTTTACTTTCCAGTTGCCCTTCTGTGGCCCCAATGTCATCGATCATTTTATGTGTGACTTGTACCCATTACTGAAGCTTGCCTGCATGGACACACATATTGTTGGCATTTTAGTGGTCGCTAACAGTGGGTTTTTCTGCATTTTAATCTTCTCCTTGTTGCTTATCTCCTATGGTGTCATTTTGCTCTCATTGAGAACCCATAGTTCTGAAGGGCGATGGAAAGCTCTCTCCACCTGTGGGCCATGAGGAAAGTGTGGGAAGGATTGAGAGTTGTCTGATAAAAAACAAAACATTAAACTTCAAAAAATTAGGTGTAAATAGTAAAAATTGGTCTTAGATTAATAACTTTTGAAATATAATTTGTACAAAAAAAGGTAATGTAATATTGTAGAAAAAACTTTATTGTGATGCTTAAATATGTTTTTACTCTCATGTCCTTCATCCATCAAATCTGCAACTTACTAACATTACGTGTAAATTAAGGAGAACTGAATTTTTATGTTGCTTCAAATCTAATTATTGAATAAAAAAGAATCTAAAGAGAAATTACATACTAGACTATTTGCTGTTCACTCATGTTTTAAAATCCTTTGTGGAGGAAAGACAAAAATATCTTCAAGATTAAGAACAAACACCTACTCAAAGTATATATTTCAAATGGAAAGACATTCATATCTAGTACAACAGTCTCAGTGACATTGACGAGAGGTATGCCATTGGATGCTATGGTCCCACTATGAGAATGAAGGGTGGAGATGGCAAATGAGAGCTAAGAGACAGAAATTATAGCAAGAGAATGACATGACTAGATTGCACCATACTTTGCTGTTTTGCCAAAAGACTTTGTAACAATTAAAAAGCCCAGCTATCTAAGAGAAGCTTCTTAGAGAAAAATCACACCTCAGTGAGTGGCCTTTTATTTATAAATGAACTGGAAGAATCTTGAGGAAGTTTTTTGATGTTATTTAAAGATTTTGAGCCTCAGTTTCTTCATCAATTAAATGGACTATGAAGTCCTGAAATTTAAAATTTCTCAAAGACTTAAAGATACAACATAAGAAAGAGAATACTTAGCACAGTGAAAGTGCAAAAGAATTTATATTTCCTTATTAATTATCTATAAACATGAAGAATGGAGGCCCAGAGAAGTGCTTGGAAATAATTGATGAATTCAATGAAATCTCTAAAAATGTGTTCATCTCAACTATTGCATACACCTTGTCAACATGCCACTTTCCTGTCTTCATATTCCCAACTCTTCTCTTTGCTTATTGAAAATAAAGAAAATACAATTGTATAATCTCGCTTTAGTAGTTGTTCATTGTTTCTCTATGAATTTATTTCTTATAACTTTTTGATTAATGAATGTAGTTTTCATGGAGGCATCTGTGTGTTTACCTGAAGGAATGCATATTTCTCTCCTTTTTATGATTTTTTACTCACTTTTCTCACTTAAATCTGTGTGTTTACCTGAAGGAATGCATATTTCTCTCCTTTTTATGATTTTTTACTCACTTTTCTCACTTAACTGTTCCTCACTTTACAACTATCTTTTTTTTTTAAGAGATTTTTGCTATAAAGTGCATGCGCTCGCCAGAGAGACAGAGAGAGACAGAGAGATAGAAAGTGAGAAATCACCCTCCAGAGGGGATGGCCACCCCACAATCCCTTCTCCATTCTCCTCTTGGGACCTTGGGCACACACGCACATACGCCTGGAGTGAGTTTTAAGTCACCAGGTCCGGGATGCGAACCATGGTCGAGTGCGTGGGAGTCCAGCGACATAGCCATTACACTAACTGCTGGTCCCACTTTACAACTATCTTTATCTCTATCCCCCATGAGGAACCCAAAGTATTAGAAATAAGTAATCAATAATTCATTTTCTTTTTAATAGTTGTCAGAGATAATTAGAACTATATAATTAGATAATTAGAGCTTGTAGTTATTATAATATTCCTAGTTTATCACACTGGAATAATATGGCTTTAGCTGGATGACTAAGAATCTCTAAATTTCATTTAAACTATGTGGTTTTATTAGAGGTAATGGACAATTTGAAGTTGTAATTTTGAAATATTTATTCTATTTAGAGAAACCCAGTACAAGTTTATTGAATAACTGACTTTCAGTTGTTTAAACTTTTGCTTAACATATTTAAAGACATACTCCATTTCTTTATCATTTTTGGAATAATTGACCAATTGATTTCTTGTCTAGTGAAATTTCCACTTTTGAAAAAAAAAATAGCTTGGCATTATCATATCAGTTTTGTGAAATTTTTAAGTTATTAGTGATCTTATCTAGAAGAACTTAATCTCTCCAACTTGATAGCAAACAAGGTAAAGATCATCTTTCCATGCCTTACTACAGTGATGGCAGATTGAGTATGTCCATGGTACATATATGGTGAGTAATGTAATAATACTATTTATTCATTAAAAAATAGTTATTAATCAGAATAAAGAAAAATATTTTTAAAAACTCATTCAAATAAATTCTAGATCATTTTACATGCACTGGACTCCCAAATGTTGGACTACAGTTCAAGTCCTGGAACTTCAAGTCCATAGTTAGTGTATAATAAATATTTGTTGAGTAATAAAACTTGTAAGTTATTGATTATAGTAATAAGTTGATTTTACTGAGTCATTGGGAAAGTCATGATGCATTTTTTGCTCAGAATAACATAGACAAATGTGTCATTACCTTCCAACAACCTAATATAAATGGTTGTGTATATTTCTAAATATGTGTACAGTACTTTATCTACCTTATCTAGTAGTCTATTTCTTCTTGCTGTCCACGTTAAAATTCTATTTTTAAAATTTGGAAAATAAGAGTTGTCTTTGCCTTCAAGATTATCAAATCTACCCAATAGTTTTTTTCATCTTAGTTTATTGAAGCTGAAAATTTACTGGATGAGACTGTGTTAAATTGCATATGCTATCTAATTTTGAAGAATAAACAATATTAATCACTAGTGCTGTAATTATTTTGAAAGTCAAATTAGTAATACCTTTTTATAGAAGGACTTAATATTTTTAAGAGGTTTTTGCCTTAGGGAACATGTGCTCACGATTGCACGCGAGAGAGAGAGAGAGAAACAGTGAGATGGAAAGTGAGAAATCAACCCCCCCAGGACAGAGGCCATGCCATAACCCTTTCTCCTCTATTTTCTTCCCAGGATCTTTGGCATGCACACACGTGCTCCCAGCATGAGTTTCAAGCCCCTGGGTACAGAACTCAAACCTCGGTCTGCCATGTGGAAGTCCAGCGACATAACCTCTACACTATCTCCTGGAGTCAAGATTACTATTTATATCTCTATTTATTAAACATACCAGAGATCATTAAGTTGGGAAGCACACTCTTATCAAGTTTATTTATGTTTCTCTGGCAAGTGCAAAGGAGGATGAGCATATGTGAGTTCCAAAGATTTATGTGGTGGGGAAACACTTGTATTCTTATCCATGGAATTGTAAAAGCAAGGCAATTCATCAAATATTTATTCATCACCAAATCAGAGCCAGCACTGAGAACTCTATACCCAGTATTACATTAATCCAGTCAGGAAACTGACTTGAATAGTTTATGGATTATGGTAGATTCCAGGGAGAGTATGTCTCCAGTGATGTATACATATCTTTAACTTCCTGCTTGCAATGGCTATTTCTGGACCATGTCTTTCATGATTAGAGTTCTGCTTCAAATAGAAATTATCCTAATAGAGGAAATAACCCTTACTCATGTGAAGTGCTTTACAGTTTACAAAATACATCTTATAGTTACAGTGCATAATACAAAGTCACATTTGCAAAGGAGGTCTTGGAAGCAGAGGGTTCTGGAATGCCTTCCAAAGTCACATGGAGTTAGAGCCAGAAGAATAATTCAGATATCATTTATATAGCCCAGAATTTCCTCAATAAATTACACATAAATCATGACCCATATATATATTTTTTTGAGAGGTTTTTGCAATACGGCGTGTGTGTTTGCCAGAAAGACAAAAAGAGACAGAGAGACAGAATGCAAGAAACCACCCCCCAGAGGGTATGGCCACACCACGATTCCCTTTCCTCTGTTCTTCTCTCAGGATCTTGCACTCGGTGTAAGCCCAAGCCAACGGCTTTGAGACTCGAACTGCAGTCGACTACATGGGAGTCCAGCGACATAGCCATTACACCAACTGCTAGCCCCATGGCTCATAAATATTTTATAAGTAACAAATACTAGGTATCGGATGAGACAGGAAGCATTATGAAGGAAGTGAAAAGTAAGCAAAGTAATTACTGGGGCTCTAAAACTATAGTAAATTCACTATCTTAGTACTATGGAATTCAGACAGTAATCCTTTCATAACTAATTAATTACATTTTATTTTTATCTCTTATAGATATTTTAGGCACACATAAGGTGTTACAATGTGACTGGGTCACCCCATGCCTCCCAACAACGTGACCAAACTTATTCTCCTGGGACCCACACAAAATCTACACTTGCAAAAGTGTTTCTTCATTGTCTTTTTACTCATTTTTCTATTTACTGTGCTAGTTAGTCTGCCCATTGTCATCACTTTCTTCCTCAGCACCACCCTTAAGGCTCCCATGTACTTCTTTCTCACTTACTTGTCCTTCATTGATGTCTCCTACACTGGTGTCACCATCCCCAAGATAATTATCAACCTGCTCTACCAGAGAAGAACCACCTCCTTCGGGAGCTGACCTCCTGGGAGGGTGAGAGATCATCCTCCTTATTGGTCATAGGTCATGGCCTATATTCACTACATGACCATCTGCAAGCCCTTGCACTACAAGACTATAGTGAGACAGGGGCTCTGTCATGTCTTGGTGGTGGTAGCTTGGATTGGAGGCATCCTGCATGTCACTGTGCAGATTCTTTTCATGGTCAACTTGCCCTCATGTGGGCCCAATGTCATTGACCACTTCATGTGCGTGCTCATTTTCTCCATGCTACTCATCTCCATGCTACTCATCTCATCTCCTATGTAATTATCTTGAGCTCTCTGAAATCCTATGGCTCTGAAGGACAGAGAAAAGCCCTCTCTACATGTGGCTCCCACTTTACTGTAGTTGTACTCTTTTTGTGCCTTGCATATTCACCTACACACATCCAGTGGCCATCTATTGCATGAACAAGTTGGTGACTGTGTTCTTTGCAATCCTCACCCCTATGTTAAATCCTATAATTTACACAATGAGAACACAGAGATTAAAAGTGCCATGAGAAGATTGTTGAAGAGGAGAATAACTCAGCCTGTTTATAATGCTAAGAAAGTGAGGGTATATGTAAATAAGGAGGATTATATGCTTGCTGAACTACAAGGGAATCAACAACAGCTTACAGATCCTGACAAACAAAAGAAAAAAAAAAAACAGAAACTAACATATATTGAGCACATAATAGTGCTTAGGCTTTTTTTCTAGATCTTTTTGATATCTTCTTTTGTACTTTACCAAAGGTTTTAAGTTTTCATTCTAAAATTCTGGGTGTCCAATGGAAAAATCAACTGTGTGTCTTAGTTTGATGATTCTAGAGGATATTTTTCTCTGAAATTCATTGCCATTTTACTAAACTCTTCATACATATGTCAATTGAATTAAATGCTTTTTTCCACTTCCCAAAATCTTTATGGGAAATTATTATTTTTTCCCTTAGCCTTTAATAAAACAAACGCAAAAGAACAAACAAAAGCCTAGAAATCTACATCTAGATTTTTGGAGGGTGAACATCCATGAAGTGAGAAAACCAGTGTTAGTCTTCTTTCCCTTCCACCTCCCTTTCTTCCTTTGTTCTTTTCTTCCTTCCTCCCCATTCTCTTCTCTTCCTTCTTTTTTTCTTTTCTTTTATACCATGAGTCCACCAAATACCAAAAGATACTCACTAAAAGAGGGAAAAAAAAATCATATCCTATCTCTAATCTCTTTTCCTAATTGAAAAATAGCCAGCAATTTTGAAATTACTCTTAATTTGTTCTAATTTCCTTAAATATACTAATGGCATGCATTTTTTATTAAATATGAGTGAAAGTTATTTGTTTAATTTTGTTTTAAACCAAGATTGAAGGAAAAGTCATTTCAAGCAATAGGATAAATGTTTTTTCATTCATTCTCAA
>NW_006160077.1:508881-512966 GCF_000334495.1 Tupaia belangeri chinensis | reverse complement strand
CTCCATTCTCCTCTTGGGACCTTGGGCACACACGCACATACGCCTGGAGTGAGTTTTAAGTCACCGGGTCCGGGATGCGAACCATGGTCGAGTGCGTGGGAGTCCAGCGACATAGCCATTACACTAACTGCTGGTCCCACTTTACAACTATCTTTATCTCTATCCCCCATGAGGAACCCAAAGTATTAGAAATAAGTAATCAATAATTCATTTTCTTTTTAATAGTTGTCAGAGATAATTAGAACTATATAATTAGATAATTAGAGCTTGTAGTTATTATAATATTCCTAGTTTATCACACTGGAATAATATGGCTTTAGCTGGATGACTAAGAATCTCTAAATTTCATTTAAACTATGTGGTTTTATTAGAGGTAATGGACAATTTGAAGTTGTAATTTTGAAATATTTATTCTATTTAGAGAAACCCAGTACAAGTTTATTGAATAACTGACTTTCAGTTGTTTAAACTTTTGCTTAACATATTTAAAGACATACTCCATTTCTTTATCATTTTTGGAATAATTGACCAATTGATTTCTTGTCTAGTGAAATTTCCACTTTTGAAAAAAAAAAATAGCTTGGCATTATCATATCAGTTTTGTGAAATTTTTAAGTTATTAGTGATCTTATCTAGAAGAACTTAATCTCTCCAACTTGATAGCAAACAAGGTAAAGATCATCTTTCCATGCCTTACTACAGTGATGGCAGATTGAGTATGTCCATGGTACATATATGGTGAGTAATGTAATAATACTATTTATTCATTAAAAAATAGTTATTAATCAGAATAAAGAAAAATATTTTTAAAAACTCATTCAAATAAATTCTAGATCATTTTACATGCACTGGACTCCCAAATGTTGGACTACAGTTCAAGTCCTGGAACTTCAAGTCCATAGTTAGTGTATAATAAATATTTGTTGAGTAATAAAACTTGTAAGTTATTGATTATAGTAATAAGTTGATTTTACTGAGTCATTGGGAAAGTCATGATGCATTTTTTGCTCAGAATAACATAGACAAATGTGTCATTACCTTCCAACAACCTAATATAAATGGTTGTGTATATTTCTAAATATGTGTACAGTACTTTATCTACCTTATCTAGTAGTCTATTTCTTCTTGCTGTCCACGTTAAAATTCTATTTTTAAAATTTGGAAAATAAGAGTTGTCTTTGCCTTCAAGATTATCAAATCTACCCAATAGTTTTTTTCATCTTAGTTTATTGAAGCTGAAAATTTACTGGATGAGACTGTGTTAAATTGCATATGCTATCTAATTTTGAAGAATAAACAATATTAATCACTAGTGCTGTAATTATTTTGAAAGTCAAATTAGTAATACCTTTTTATAGAAGGACTTAATATTTTTAAGAGGTTTTTGCCTTAGGGAACATGTGCTCACGATTGCACGCGAGAGAGAGAGAGAGAAACAGTGAGATGGAAAGTGAGAAATCAACCCCCCCAGGACAGAGGCCATGCCATAACCCTTTCTCCTCTATTTTCTTCCCAGGATCTTTGGCATGCACACACGTGCTCCCAGCATGAGTTTCAAGCCCCTGGGTACAGAACTCAAACCTCGGTCTGCCATGTGGAAGTCCAGCGACATAACCTCTACACTATCTCCTGGAGTCAAGATTACTATTTATATCTCTATTTATTAAACATACCAGAGATCATTAAGTTGGGAAGCACACTCTTATCAAGTTTATTTATGTTTCTCTGGCAAGTGCAAAGGAGGATGAGCATATGTGAGTTCCAAAGATTTATGTGGTGGGGAAACACTTGTATTCTTATCCATGGAATTGTAAAAGCAAGGCAATTCATCAAATATTTATTCATCACCAAATCAGAGCCAGCACTGAGAACTCTATACCCAGTATTACATTAATCCAGTCAGGAAACTGACTTGAATAGTTTATGGATTATGGTAGATTCCAGGGAGAGTATGTCTCCAGTGATGTATACATATCTTTAACTTCCTGCTTGCAATGGCTATTTCTGGACCATGTCTTTCATGATTAGAGTTCTGCTTCAAATAGAAATTATCCTAATAGAGGAAATAACCCTTACTCATGTGAAGTGCTTTACAGTTTACAAAATACATCTTATAGTTACAGTGCATAATACAAAGTCACATTTGCAAAGGAGGTCTTGGAAGCAGAGGGTTCTGGAATGCCTTCCAAAGTCACATGGAGTTAGAGCCAGAAGAATAATTCAGATATCATTTATATAGCCCAGAATTTCCTCAATAAATTACACATAAATCATGACCCATATATATATTTTTTTTTTTGGAGAGGTTGTTTGCCAGAAAGACAAAAAGAGACAGAGAGACAGAATGCAAGAAACCACCCCCCAGAGGGTATGGCCACACCACGATTCCCTTTCCTCTGTTCTTCTCTCAGGATCTTGCACTCGGTGTAAGCCCAAGCCAACGGCTTTGAGACTCGAACTGCAGTCGACTACATGGGAGTCCAGCGACATAGCCATTACACCAACTGCTAGCCCCATGGCTCATAAATATTTTATAAGTAACAAATACTAGGTATCGGATGAGACAGGAAGCATTATGAAGGAGATTCCCTTTCCTCTGTTCTTCTCTCAGGATCTTGCACTCGGTGTAAGCCCAAGCCAACGGCTTTGAGACTCGAACTGCAGTCGACTACATGGGAGTCCAGCGACATAGCCATTACACCAACTGCTAGCCCCATGGCTCATAAATATTTTATAAGTAACAAATACTAGGTATCGGATGAGACAGGAAGCATTATGAAGGAAGTGAAAAGTAAGCAAAGTAATTACTGGGGCTCTAAAACTATAGTAAATTCACTATCTTAGTACTATGGAATTCAGACAGTAATCCTTTCATAACTAATTAATTACATTTTATTTTTATCTCTTATAGATATTTTAGGCACACATAAGGTGTTACAATGTGACTGGGTCACCCCATGCCTCCCAACAACGTGACCAAACTTATTCTCCTGGGACCCACACAAAATCTACACTTGCAAAAGTGTTTCTTCATTGTCTTTTTACTCATTTTTCTATTTACTGTGCTAGTTAGTCTGCCCATTGTCATCACTTTCTTCCTCAGCACCACCCTTAAGGCTCCCATGTACTTCTTTCTCACTTACTTGTCCTTCATTGATGTCTCCTACACTGGTGTCACCATCCCCAAGATAATTATCAACCTGCTCTACCAGAGAAGAACCACCTCCTTCGGGAGCTGACCTCCTGGGAGGGTGAGAGATCATCCTCCTTATTGGTCATAGGTCATGGCCTATATTCACTACATGACCATCTGCAAGCCCTTGCACTACAAGACTATAGTGAGACAGGGGCTCTGTCATGTCTTGGTGGTGGTAGCTTGGATTGGAGGCATCCTGCATGTCACTGTGCAGATTCTTTTCATGGTCAACTTGCCCTCATGTGGGCCCAATGTCATTGACCACTTCATGTGTGATCTCTTCCCATTGTTGAAACTTGCCTGCAGAGACACCTACAGGCTGGGAATGGTGGTGGCAGCCAGCTCATTTTCTCCATGCTGCTCATCTCCTGTGTAATTATCTTGAGCTCCCTGAAATCCCATGGCTCTGAAGGACAGAGCAAAGTCCTCTCCACATGTGGCTTTCACTTAACTGTCATTGTACTCTTTTTTATGCCTTGCATATTCACCTACATGCACCCAGTGGCCATCTATCCCATAGACAAGTTGGTGATTGTGTTCTTTTGCAATCCTCACCCCTATGTTAAATCCTATAATTTACACAGTGAGAACACAGAGATGAAAAGTGCCATGAGAAGTTTGTTGAAGAGGAGAGTAACTCAGCCTGTTTATAATGCTAAGAAAGTGAGGATATATGTAAATAGGGAGGATTATATCCTTGCTGAACTACAAGGGAATCAACAACAGCTTACAGATCCTGATAAACAAAAGCAAAAAAACAGAAATTGACATATATTGAGCACATAGTAGTGGTTAGACTCTTTTCTAGATCCTTTTGATTTTTTTTTAATACTTTATCAAAGGTTTTACGTTTCTGTTCTAAAATGCTGGGTAGTCAATGGAAAAAAAA
>NW_006160077.1:507603-508326 GCF_000334495.1 Tupaia belangeri chinensis | reverse complement strand
TGAAGGGGCGACCTCCCCAAAGAAAAAAAAAAAAAAAAAAAAAAAAAAAAAAAAAAAAAGCCAAAAGACACTCACTAACAGAGAAAAAAAGAACTCATAACCTATCTCTAAATCTGTTTTCCTAATTGAAAAATAGCCAGAAATTTAGAAATTACTCTTAATTTTTTTCTTATTTCATTAAATATACTCATGGCATGCATTTTTTTAATTAAATACAAGTGAAAGTTTTTTGTTTTATTTAGTTTTTTGTTTTATTTATTTTGTTCATTTTGTTTTAAACCAAGACTTGAAGGAAAAGTCATTTCAAAGAATAGGATAAAATTTTTTCGTTCATTCTCAACAAAACAACATATGATAGATTTCCAAAACAACTGCTCCATAGTTGTTGTACATATTCTTACAGTAAATTGAATTTTATTATCTTTTAGACAAATACACTTCAGTTTGATGATTTAATCCTTGTATTAAGTTGGTAGCTCCCATATTACTGTTTCTGTTTTACAAAGAAGCAAATTGAAGGTAAGAGAGGTTTACTAATTTACTTGCCTCAGATCACGAACTAAGAGTTTCAGTTGCGGGAACCAGCAGTTAGCGTAATGGCTATGTAGCTGGACTCCTACGTAGTCGACCGTGGTTCGCGTCCTGGACCCGGTGGCTTAAAACTCACGCCGGGCGCGTGTGCGTGCGTGCCCAAGATCCCGTGAGGAGAATGGAGGAGAAGAG
>NW_006160077.1:492041-507489 GCF_000334495.1 Tupaia belangeri chinensis | reverse complement strand
AAAGAGTTTCAGTTGCAATACTTGAATACAGATCTTGTAAAACACAGTTATTGTTGATATGTTTATGCTTATACACAATTTTATATGTGATGTCAATGGCTCACTTCAAGCAAGATGATGCCAAATGCGTGTATCCTTTTCCTATATCTAGCCATATATTTCCAAAGCAAGGCTCCTCTGTGCACATTACATAACACTTTATGAGTCAAGTCTTCTTTGACAATAAAACTTGAATTCGGGTTACTTCTTACCAATGTTCTTATGTTAAACTCAATGATCATCTGAAACTACTTCCTCCACAATTTGACCATGTGATAATGCTACAGCATGGAGCATCTGTTTACAGGGATGACTTTGTGCCCTGGCTCAGGTGTGGATGTTTCAGATTTGTAAGAAATGAAAACTTTGTCCACAAACACTATCCCTGAAATATAATATAATTGGTGATTAATCTGATTGTTAATAAGGAAGCAGATATATAAGCAATGTATTTTTTTTTTTGGTATCAACTATGTCGAATATAATATTTTTAAGAGGACAATACGGAAGGTAAGAACTGAGTGTAGATGTGTGCTGTGATTGCACCATAGCTAAAATTTTAGTTAGGTCCAAATTTAATCATATATTTTCCTTTTTTGTTTTTGTAGTTTTTTTTTTTTTTTTTTTTTTTGTCATAGGACACTTGCACTCACTGAAGAGAGACAGACAAAGATAGTGAGAGAGAAAGGGAGAAATCACCTCCAGCAGGGTTAGTAGATGATGTGGTGATTACATCACCGGACTCCCACATGACCGAACTTGCTGACTTGAAAATCATGCTAGGTGAATATTGCATGGTCAAGATCCCAGGAGGAGAATGGATGGAAGTGAGTGCAGCGTGGTCATCCCCCTTGGGGTGATCTCTCATGTTCCCTCTCACAGTCTTTCTCTCTGGTGAGCGCATGTGCCCTAAGACAAAAACCTGTAAAAAACATTTTAAGCTACTCTGATTAAACAATAAATGTGTACTTTTTCTCTGCTCACAGTATTAAATCTCTATCAATGGATCACTATATCTGAAATTGATTCATGAATTTTGTAATACACCTTTTAGTCAAATTGCTTATTATTTGTTTAATATAAAACTGATTATAAAAATAAGGTTCATTGAAAACATATTTGGCTTACTACACATCCTAAGGGAAACCCGTAATTTATAGGTAATAATTTTGTGTTGAACTAGTATCAACTCACTCTTCTTCCCATGACAGTAAAACATGTTTGACAAATTTTAAAGTCAATTCTAAAATATATATGGACATATGCTCTTGTTGATAATAAAACAATGTGAGATGAATAGAGAGGGAGGCCAAGGGCTATAAGATGTGATCACGTATCCTACACTCTAATTTTTAAAAATAAATGCTATCAGATGAGTAATAAGAAATATAAAGAACAGAAAAATTTCCCCAGATTGAGCCATCTATATTTTGAATCAATATAAGTTTAGTAATGTAAAACATGATGAAGATAGAACTTTAAACCAATAGGAAAGAATGAAATATTGGATACATTTTACAAGGACAGACTTCTATAGACATCTCTCCAACTCCCACTTCTTACATCTTCTGGGCTGAGGCTTCTTCTGTCTTTGTCTTCTTCTTTTCTGATTAGGACATATAGAAAAAGAAATCACCTTAATTTGTCTGTGAAAAAAATATGTTTCTCCTAAAGTCTGACCTACTCCATCTTCAGAGTCTTTTTTCTATGTCATCCCATTCTGTTCCTTCCATAGAAACAAACAATAAAGGAAGAAGAAAAGCAAGGTATGGAATAAAATAGAAGACGCTAAATTTAGTTTGAAATTCGAACAAGGGCTCCAGGATGAATTGCTAAAGGCTGGTTTTTTTTGTTTGTTTGTTTTATTGTTATTTATTTTTATAGTGTTTGTATCTGACTGGGAGTGTGGTTCGTTAGTTTATTGTTCTGTGTCAGGACAGACATCTAAAATTTCAATTAAACAAAGAAAAACAGGGACCAGCAGGTGACATAATGGTTGGCTCACTGGACTCTCACATAGTCGACCATGGTTTGACTCCCATGTCTGGTGGCTTAAAACCCACTCTGACCATCTGTGCATGCTCCAAATCCCAAGAGGAGCATGGAAGAGAAAGGATTGCAGCATGGCTTTCCCCCCTAGTGGGTGATTTCTCGCTTTCTGTCTTTCTGTCTCTCTGGCAAATGCATGCACCCTATAACAAAAATCTCAAAAAAAAAAAAGAAAGAAAGAAAGAAAAGTAAAGAAAAAGAAAAAGAAGGCTAGCCTTTGGTGTGGTAGTTAAAGCATGAAAGCAGCTGGATTCAACATGGTCCACTGCGTTAGAGTCTCTCACCTAGTAGTCTGTAAAACATACCAAGAGCTTGTATGAGCATGACCCAAATCCTACAAGTAGAGAGAAACGAAGGAGAAATGATTGCAGCATAATCATTCTCCTCCATAGAGTGTGTTTTCATATTTTTCCTCTCTCTGTCTCTCTCTGTCTCTCCAATGAGTGCACAGGCTCTCTGGTAAAATTAGAAAACAAAACAAAACAAAACAAAAACTACTTCTCTCTCAATGTCATAAATGATTAAAATGGTGGTGATTATAAAATTTCTTATGAATTCTTTAAATTCTGCATTGTACTATATAGTGTGAATAAACATTAAATATAGGAAAGATGCCATGTTTAAAGACTGTATAAATCACCAAAATTTTTGGTATAGTCACTCTCTGAAAGGGTATAATGAACTAAGTCCACAAACATCAGTGTAAATAGACCTGTCATATTATCTTTTAAAATGGAAAAAGAAAAATAACTCCTGTAACTTTTAGACATTGTTTTTGTTTTTGTTTTTGTTTTTTGTTTTGTTTTGTTTTGTTTAGCTTTGCCATAGGGTTCACGCCCTTGCCAGAGAGAGGCAGTGAGAGGGAAAGTGAGAAATCATCCCCCAGACCCCAGGGGGATGGCCATGCTGCAGTCCCTTTTCCTCCATTCTCTTCTTGGGGTTTTGGACATGCACATACACACGCCTTGTATGAGTTGCAAGTTATCAGCTCTAGAGACCAAACCACAGTCAGCCATGTGGGAGTCCAGCGCCTTAACCACCCCACTACCTGCTAGCCTTAAAATTGTGCTTTTAATGTCATAGAATATAAAGATTGGTCTCTTAGATGAAGCAATGACATTTTTATTCCTCTGTAAATCTTCTCATACTTGCATATGAAATATTATTCTTTAGTAACACTAATTGGCACCTTAGTCTTACACAATACATGGTATCTATATGGATTGATGCTGTGTTAGCCTTGAGCTCAGCTTTTACATGTAATAACTGCCCATACGTTTTACTGTAATTTTGTGAAATATACTATATTGGATCCCAGTATCCACAATGTTCTAGGCCTGCCCATGAAGAAAAACGAAAGCGTCATAAAACAGAAACCAAGAAGTTAAAAAACAAACAAACAAAAACTCTTAATTGTTCAGGGATTGAAAAGTTTTGCAAAAACTTGAACAAGTGAAACCACACAAGATTGTGTCTTGGAAAATCATACTGATGGGAAATTTCCAAACCCTGCAGGGGACCCAGAAGCAATTCTACAGGTTCATGACCTCTCAGGGAAATCTCTTTAAATTCCAGTTGGAAATCAAGGAGGAAATGGTTGCTTCTTTCTTTCCTTTTCCCTGAGATCATGCTGAGAGCAGTACTCACGAAGCAATGGGAAGCATTCTCTACCTTATTTTTGAGAAAGGTTCTTCTCTCTCTTAGATGTAAATGTAAGAAGTAGAAACAACCTTCACACTGTGGCCAGGTACTGAGTGGACTTTTCTCTATAGGGAATGGGAAATTGCCATCATCAGAACTTTCAAGGAACTGGTATATGGTCTGATTATAATTACTGCATTTCATAGATAATTGTTTAAATTGTGATGTAGTCACTGCAAAGATATAAGTGATTGAATGTAAACGTTAAAAATGTACAAAAAAATATGCTGAGGTTAACTTTGAAAAAAATACATAGATCGTAATACTTAAAATGTTTTTAAAACAATAAAAATGCTAATTTAAGAACGAAATAAATAAAAGTCATTTAGGCTAATATAAAAAATGTGATGTAGTACATAAAAATGTGTGTGTTTTGGTCAGGCTACCAACACATACATTTAATTTAATGTAATTCATGGCCTAACAATAATAACTGCATGCTTGAGCAGCTGGTTACATAACCTTTCTGTCTCAGACTCTTCATCTTTAATGGGGTTTTTAATATTACCATGCTCAGAGGAAGTAGAAGCAAAGAAAAGAAAACATGCGGAGTCTAAAGCAGCATGTGACACATAATGAGTGCTCAATATAAATAGCAACTGTTAGTAATAGAATGCAAACCACTGGAGCAGAAGGGTTAGGAACACCTACTTTCTAATAAAATTTGACCTCTGTTCAACTTCAAGTGAAGTCTAAATAACATAGAAGTCCGACAAGTGCATATTGTTGCCCTAGTTCCCAACATCGTTTCATTTTTTTCTTTCTTCATATATTCTCACTTAATCATTTGTCCTTCAACGTTCTCCTTATCCTGATAACTTCAATTTCAAAGTTAGAATTTCCTGGGTGTGTAAAGCATGGTGATGTAGGAGCCTGATACATTCAAGTCTGTTGCACCATTTGCAGAGTGGTTAAGAAATATAGCATACTGTTTTCACGTTGTAATGAATGACACAGGGGAAGATATTAAGGGTAAAAAAGAATGACTCAAGTCATGCCATGGAGTTTAATGATTTTTACTGTGTCCACTCCAATTTTCCTAAGTGCATCTGATGTCACAATAGCATTAAGGTCCTGACTCAGAATTGTTCATGAAAATTTAAGCGTTTGAAGCTCTGAATTGTTTTAGCGATATTTGTTGTGGTCTGGTATCTCTCTCTCCCTTAAAATGAGCTAAATCACAAATAAAACAGAAACAAAGAAAGTTCAGGCATCTCTCAGAAATGATACTAGGGGGAAAAGAGGTTCTTTTTTTTTAAAAAAAAAAGAATTATTTTATTGAAATTTATTTGATTTATCTATTTTAATTTGATCATAGAGGGACAGAATGAGAGAGAAAGAGAAAGGGAAAGCGAGAAAGCAAGCCATCAGGTTCAGGACACAAACTGTGGTCTGCCATGTGGGAGTCCAGCGCTCTTAGCCACCATGCCACCTGCCAACCTCAGGAAACAGAGGTTTTGTTTGTTTGTTTGTTTGTTTTTCCAAATGCTAAATAGTGTATGCATAATAATTGGGATATTTAGAAACATAAGTAGAGCTGCATTGAGGAGAAAGAAAGAGACCTGAAACCTGAAGTGACCTTATTCCTCAGGTTGTGACAAAAAGGAATATACTTATCTAGACAGAGAAGGAATAAATCTTTTTTTGTTGAATAACAATCCTGAATTATAACATACAGAGCTTTAATATCAAATAAGATATTAGAATTTTAGCTTAGTCTTAATTTGTACCGACAATAATTACTTAGAAAAATTATGCCAGTGTGACTAATATACACATATAGCTTCAAATACAATTACAAAACACTACTTATTAATGACTATTTCACTGATTCTTCTTGTAGTTTTGAATGTTGTAAATACGTTAAATGTGAAACACAAGTATTATTTTAAGAACCATTGGTGCCCAAATTAGTTTTGTGGCTAATAAGAAAGCAGGGAGTGAATGGCAATGTGAATGGGGGACATAGGGTGGTCAGCCTCCCAAGATCACTGACCCTAGAGCTGGCCCAGGGCCCACAGTTTATGCAATGAGAGAGCCCTGAGCATTACCAAGTACAGCCCCAGAATTTTAAAGGTATAGCTATCAAGAAAGAAAAGACTGTGTAATGTTCTAGGAGATGTGGGCACAACAAGCTGCTACCTACAGGAGAATATGAATTTAAAATTGATGTCAAGGTGTTTAGGAGCTTGGGGTGGGCTAGGCCCATGGTATGGTGGTTTATCAAAAATATGCAGGAGAGCTTACAATTTTTAATATGATTCTGTGTTATCTTAGCATGTTACTTGCATGCTAATGAATTATCCCCAAGCACCACATCTTTTTACTGAACTGTTTAGATGATGGAAGATAAGGTGTTGTAGGTTTTAACCTTGATGTTTAATTTGGGTTGGGGTTGGCTAGGCCCATGGTATGGTGGTTTATCAAAAATATGCAGGAGAGCTTACAATTTTTAATATGATTCTGTGTTATCTTAGCATGTTACTTGCATGCTAATGAATTATCCCCAAGCACCACATCTTTTTACTGAACTGTTTAGATGATGGAAGATAAGGTGTTGTAGGTTTTAACCTTGATGTTTAATTTGGCATATTCTATTGTTACAATACACACATTGGAAATAAAAGTTATCATTTTACTATGTTTCCTCCTAAACTATAAAAACATACTTAATATATTTGTACAAATGGCAGAGTTATTACAACTTTTTTGCTTTTCTCATTTTACACATTATAAAAATGCTTCACTGTCTGTGACATCCTAGTATAAGAATTTTGTTCACAGCATCACGATATTAAGTTGTAACAATCCAATTTACAGAAATACCTTCCTATTATTCAGTATTTTAAATAATAAAATGTTTCTTAATGTTCACTCTTTTAAGTGCCACTGAACCATCTTCCATTGTAGAACTTCCTCAGCTCATTTTGCTTTTAGAATAAATGTTCACAATTGGGTAACAGTACAAGGGATGTGAACACGTTCATGATTTTAGAATTACTTCTTAACATGTTTTCCAAAAATTGTATGAATGAATCAGTTTTACTGAAATTTTAAATGGGTATAATTAAAAAACAGGATGATTTTTAAGACACATTTTATTCTTCAGACCGATTCAATTTTCCAGTTCACTTTGTGCACATAGATGCTGATTTATAATAATGCTGGGCCAACCCAGTCACTTCTCATATGCCAGACCACAGTTCAAGTCTAACACAAGAAGCTTTGCAGGGGGGACCCAGAAAAACAGACAAACAAAAAGTGGGATGTGTGCACATACACGTACAAAATCCTGACCAGAAAGATGCATGGTAGAAAGAGGATTGTGGAGTGGCCACTCCTCATTGGATTGGGTGCCTTCTCTTTTTGTCTCTCTCTCATGAGCACACTCATATTCTGACAATTAAAATAATAATAATAATAATGCTAACACTGACCTAGCTATGGTAGTAATTTTAAATTAACAGAAAAGTTGCGAGTGACCAAGCAAACTATTTTATGCTTGTAAATAAATAAAATGATGGATAAGGACCCTTATCCTTGGTCATGACAACAAGAAAATAGGAGTAAAGACTGAGATATTCATTTCTGCTCTAGGTCAGTAACTCTGTTAGCTTTTGGGAACTAGCTAATTAGCTGCTCCTCATAATCTTTTGTGCATCCTACTGGAGCAATGCATTATTTGTTTATTTAATTATTTAAAAATTTCTGATTTACATTGAGTTATTACCTATTTTGGGGGGATATAGCATAGTTTTTGTGGGGTTTTTTGTTTGTTTGTTTTTGGTTTTTTTGAGAGGTTTTTGCTATAGGACTCATGCACTGACCAGAAAGACAGAGAGAGACAGAGAGATAGAAAGGGAGAAATCACCCCCAGGGGTGATGGTCATGCCGCAATCCCTTCTCCTCCACTCTCCTCTTGGGATCTTGGGCATGCATGCACACGTGACCAGCGTGAGTTTAAGCCACTGAATCCGGGACTCAAACCACGGGCGGCTACATGGGAGTTCAGCAACATAGCCATTACACTAACTGCTGGTCCCGGGATACAGCATAGTTTTTCAAAGCATATATGCCATGTGTGATAATCGAATCAAGGATATCAACATATTCATCCTCTTCATCAAAAATATTACACTGTGTTATATACCTTCAATAAACTACTACTGTTTTCCTTACTTTTTAAATTTTTTTAGAGACGTATAGTAGATTGGCAATACTCTTTTTAACTCTGTTGTGGCACACCTTTTCATAACCTAATTACCTTGTTTACATGCCTTCATGTCCTTTCATCATTTTTCCTCAAACCTCTTTGTCCCCTCTTCCAGTCATATATAGTGCCCACCCCCATGCAGTCTCTGGTGTGTGTATATATTATTTATACATGATAGGTGTGTGTATGTATATACAATTTTATGTGTATTTGACTCTAATAAGTCCCCCAGAACCTTATCAATAGACCTTCTTTTTATACTGACAGAAGTAGAATCTGAAGCTCTGAGAATTTTAAGTGAATTGTTTCATGGTATAGAACAAGTAGAGGAGCCTATTCTAGAACATAGATCCATATGACTTTGGAGCTGATATTCTTACTATTTCATGTCATTGCTGTTCTTGTCTTGACCCTAGGCTATGCTGGCCATAGCTAAATCAAATATCGATATTCTTTATTTTGTAATAAATGGTTAATAACTGATTCAATGACCTCATAGGGTTTGTCTTGTACTCCTGTGTTCTTACTGATGGTTTGTATCTGGACATGGAGTTTTTACTGCAGACACTAGTTAGAACAAACCTGGGGACATAATAGACAGGTTTAAAATAATAGATATTAATACACTCATTTGTATATTTGCGGGTTTTTTTTTACTATCTTTTAAAATTATTTCTGTTAACTCCACTTGGCATTCATAAAAATAAGGTTATCTTTTGATTAACAAAATAAGGCAAACATCCTCCCCCTTTTATTTTATAGATGGAGTTGCTATGTTTCTTAAGCTGACCTCAAACTCATGATCCTCTTGCCTCAGGCTCCTAAGTAGCTGGGATGGCAGGCATGCACCACTGCACATGCCATTCACCTATTTCTTTCTTTTTAATTTTCTTTTTTTTTTTTTTTTTTTTTTTACATAACTTGCCAGAGAGAGACAGACAAAGAACATAACTTGCCAGAGAGAGACAGACAGAGAGAGAGAAAAAGTGAGAAAGCACTCATCTCCAGGTGGGAATGGACAGGTCACAATCTTTATTTTCCTCTTGGGACTTTGAGTATGTCTGCAACTGGCATGTGTTCCAAGCAGCTGGGACTTGAGTAGTCAGCCTTAACTACCATTCCACTGGCTGACCCAATTAACTGTATTTTAATAAACATATAATGCATGTATGTATACATATAAAATATTCACACACATTTATATGCTCTTTGACTGATATATTTCAGTTCTAGGTTCAGGTGATCATGCAATCATCTTTTAAAGCTGTGGCTATGTGGAAGAAAGTCAAAAGTGGAGTAATTACCTAGATGATTCAGGAGAAAGTTTTGTGTATATTAGGTGGCTGGATTTTTCAGTTTTTTATTATCAGCAAATATATGTGCTTCAACAGAGAGAGATAGAGAGAGATGGAGAAAGAGAGAGAAAACAGACTCCAATGGAACATGATCGTGCAGCAATCTCTCCTCTTTTATTTTCCTATCTCATTGATTTGGGGCAAGCATGCACAGACGTCTGGCAAGTTTTTCAAGCTGCTGTTTTACCCAGGACTCAAATCAGAGTCAGCTATGTGGAATCCAGCTCCCTAACCATTAGTCTATGGGGAAGACCCAAGTGAGCCAGCTTTTTAAGTACAATAATAATAACTACAATCGGTAAAGGACTTTATTGTAAGCAACATTTTCACATTTTCAAGTTCAATCTTCATCATAATCCTGAGAGATGAGCAGGTGAGCTATTTATGAATATTTCTGCTTTAAAATGAAGTCATATAAATATGATGGATCAGACTGAGCCACATCATATGAATACTGGTAAATAATGAATAAGATCTCAGGATCATATTCAAGATATTATATCACTGCATTACCTATGTGGTTGCTGCCAAATTGTATGTATAAGTGACTGGGCCATTGCCTTCTGATTCTGCATCATTCGCTCTGTTTCCTTTTTAAAGGTGCCTCATTCAAATATGAACAGAGGAATCAGAGACTACACTTTATACATGGATGGACACTGCAGAAAGGCCATCACAGTACTTAAGTCCTTGCTGGATAAAAACATCTGACCCATTTCCATGTTGTTCTATTGGACAAGAACTAGGTGTTGGAGCCAGAGGTTCTATGTTAAAATCCCAAACAAACTATTATTTCTTTGAACTTGATCTCTTATGGGTGAGTTTCCCACCAATAAAGTAGGCATAATAAGACCTTATCCAGACTGTTTCTTAGGCAGCAGCTCCTGAGCAATTGCTTACTTTGTATTATTTCACTTAGTCATCATAACAACATTACAAAATTAATATGATTATTTCTAGGAACTTCTGTTCTCATTTTAAATAATCTGTCAAAAATGACTGAGTACTTGCTGCACACTTCTTATGTATTAAGTGTAGAGGTAGGCACTTTTCCTTAGGGCTTTATTTTTTTAGATAATAAATTACCCAGCTTTAGTAGGTCAGGTGGTAGGATAATCAACTTGATGGAAGTCAACCTAGCCAACTGTGGTTCCAAATCTTGAGTCAACATGAAACACATCAAATGTGTGTATCACCAAGATTCTGTCTAGCTGGAGGGTGAGGAAAATGGAATTGTGACTAGATTAGACCTGTCAGGGAGAACCTTTCTCTCTCTCAGAAAAGAAATAAAATTTTAAAAAAGGAAAAAAGTTAAGAATGCAAAGGCCCAATACAGCTTGGACATTTAAAGAAATATTTGAGGAGTATCCATAATTTTCAAGTGGCTCTTAGACTGCATGCTGTTTCTTCTACTTGTAGATAAGGACATCTGCCAGTCAGGCTGGTAGGGAGTCACATGCTCTCACTCCATGGCAATGGTAAGCATGAGTAATAAATGTCAGTATTGCTTCCATCAAACTGAGATGCAGCCTCTGAATGCTTTTCAATAATTCACTCCAGAAAGCAACTAGTAGATAATTGACCGAAGATGGCACTTGAGATCAAATCTGTTCTCTTCTCTACCACATGTGGAGTCTTCCTTTTCTACGTTTTGAAACTCTGTCTTAAAGTATCAATAATTAATCCCCACCTCAATTTCTGTGACTTGTCATTACTACCACCACATTTTTTTTATTATATTTTCTCAGTGACAATGGATGCCCTCAAGATAATGTCACATACATGTGCATCAACTTGCTCATGACTATACTACTATAAACAGGTCTGCAAGTTTTTGTCACAATTGCAGATTCTACAGGATCACTGGAGTAACTTCCATCCTTTCTTTCAAAGACATGCACAACCAAAGCTTGGTAACTGAGTTTGTCCTTCTGGGACTTTCACAGAATCCAAATGTTCAGAAAATAGTATTTGTTGTATTTTTGTTTGTGTACATTGCAACCATCGGAGGAAACATGCTAATTGTAGTGACCATCCTCAGCAGCCCTGCCCTACTGGGCTCCCCCATGTACTTCTTCTTGGCCTTCCTGTCCTTCCTGGATGCATGCTTCTCCTCCATCATCACCCCAAAAATGATTGCAGACTCTCTTTATGAACAGAAAACTATCTCTTTCCAAGGCTGCATGATCCAAATGTTTGCAGGACACTGCTTTGGTGGGATAGAGGTGATTGTCCTCTCAGCCATGGCCTATGACCGTTACGTGGCCATTTGCAAGCCCTTGCACTACTCTTCTATCATGAACTGGAGGCTCTGTGGCATTCTGATGGGAGTAGCCTGGACAGGGGGCTTCTTGCACTCTATGATACAAATTCTCTTTACTTTCCAGTTGCCCTTTTGTGGCCCCAATGTCATCGATCATTTTATGTGTGACTTGTACCCATTACTGAAGCTTGCCTGCACAGACACTCATATTGTTGGCATTTTGGTTGTCACTAACAGTGGGTTTTTCTGCATTTTAATCTTCTCCTTGTTGCTTATCTCCTATGGTGTCATTTTACTCTCATTGAGAACCCATAGTTCTGAAGGGCGATGGAAAGCTCTCTCCACCTGTGGATCTCACATTGCTGTTGTGGTTTTGTTTTTTGTCCCATGCATGTTTGAATATGCAAGACCTCCAACTACTCACTCCTCTGACAAAATGGTGGCAATATTTTACACCATGGTAACACCATTGCTCAATCCTCTGATTTATACTTTCAGGAATAAGGACATGAAACATGCCATGAGTAAAGTGTGTAAAAGATTAAAGTTTTTTCTGATGAAAAATAAAACATTAAACTTTAAAAATTAAGTATAATGAAGTAACAATGGTCTTAAATAAAAAGCTTTTTGATATACCTGGTACAGAAAGAGGTAAGGTAATAGTGTAGAAAAAGCTTCAAAGTGACAGTCAAAATGTTTTCACTTTCATATCCCTCATCCATTTATTTGCAACTTATTAACATTATGTGTAAATTAAAGAGAATTTTATGATTACTTGGAACCTAATAATTGAAAAAAATAATCAAAAGAGAAATTACATACTAGAGTACTTGCTATTTACTGTATGTTTGAAAATCCTTTGTGGAGGGAAGACAAAAATACCTTCAGCCTTAGGAACAGACTCTTACTCAAACTATTTCTAATGGAAAAATGTTTATATCTAGGACAGCAAGTCTAAGTGACTCTGATGAGAGCTATTCCACTGCCTGCTAGGATCCGACAATGAGGAGATGGCAAAGTAGAGTTGAGACAGAAATTAAAGCAAGACAATGCCATGAATAGATTACACTATACTCTGCTCTTTTAATGAAGGACTTAGTAATGACCAGCAAGCCCAGCTATCTAACAAAAGCATCTCAGAAAAAAATTCACACCTCAGTTTACAGCCTTTTACGTATAAATGGACTGGAAGAATCTTGAGAAAGTTTTCAGTTTACAGCCTTTTACATATAAATGGACTGAAAGAATCTTGAGAAAGTTGTTTGGCATGTCATTTTAAAGTTTTTGAGCTTCATTTTCCTCCTCAATTACATGGACTATGAAGTTGTGAAATTATAAAATTTCTACAAAGGCTAAAATACACAATATAAAAGTAAGAATCTCTGTTTCAGAGAATGTGCAAAAGAAATATTTATGTGTCCTTATTAATTCTCTTTAAAGGTGAAGAATGAAGACCCAGAGAAGTGTTAGGAAATAATTGCCGAATTCAGTAATAAAACTCTGAGACCGTGTTGATCTCAGTGAATGCATATACTTTGTCAACACACTTTCCTGCTTTCGCATTCCCAACTTTTCTCTTTGCTTATTTAAAATTTAAAAAAATGGAATTGCATGATCTTACTTTAGTAGCTGTTCACTATTTCCCTATGATTTTACTTCTTACAAGTTTTTGACTTAATGAATGAATGCAGTTTTCATGGAGGCCATCTGTATGTTTACTTGAAGTAATGCATGTTTCTCTCCTTCTTATGATATTTTATTCTCTTTTCTCACTTAACCGTCCAGCAGTTGTGTGGTGGTTAAGGTGGCTGGACTCCTACATGACTGACTGCAGTTTGAGTCTCTGACCTGGCAGCTTGCTTTCTCATTTTCCTTTTCTCTCTCTGGTAAACTTCAAGTAAATAAAATAATAAATAAAATTAAATAAAACAATTCTTTAAAAAATTTATATTATGAATTTTTGATGTGTTAATATAGAGTTTCTAAAATGGATAATGTATTATGAATATTCTTTAGATTAATGGGAAAAGGCTTTCAACAATCAAAAATGAAAATCATAATGCAAACCTAACAGTATGAGATTGAAATGATAACTTGTGTTTGTATATAAAAGAAGAATAGACTAGATAAAAGAAAAAATATCAGTATATCAAAATTCTAAAG
Organism: Tupaia belangeri chinensis; assembly: GCF_000334495.1. Lineage (NCBI taxonomy): Eukaryota > Metazoa > Chordata > Mammalia > Scandentia > Tupaiidae > Tupaia > Tupaia belangeri. Next base: position 493,706 of record NW_006160077.1, on the reverse strand, counting down.
TACAATTTTTAAATTATATTTGAGAAACAAATAATGGAAGATACAAAATCTTCTGGAAAACTTGGTTTAAAAAAAAATTCCAAGTGGAGTCAATTTTCAGATTATGCCAATATAGGAAGTGGTATATCAAGATGGATCCTTAGGATGTGAGACTCAATACCATTATCTACCATGTGCAAAGGATTATTTTAAACACACAGTAATTTTCTTTAATACAACCAGCCTCATAGAGCTATTCAAATATCTCATATATCCTGACCCCAAATAACGTTATTATTACCACAAGCCAAGAGTTAAAGTAATAATGTCTTTTATTTGAGAATAATTATTTATTATTACCACAAGCCAAGAGTTAAAGAAATAATGTCTTTTATTTGAGAATAATTATTTTATCTAACTTTATTTTATTTATTTTGAAATTTGACCAGAGAGGGACAGAGCAAAAGTGAGAGAGTAAAGGGGTAGGGGGAGAGAGAGAGACAATGAGAAAGCAAGCCTCCAGATTCGAGACTCGAATCACAGTCAGTCATGTGGGAGTCCAGTGCCCTTAGCCACCATGCCACCTGTGGGCCCAGAGAAATAATGACTTTTTAAGGTAAGAAAAAAATTTTTGAGAGGGATTTTTGCCATAGGGCATGTGTGCTTACTGGAGAGACAAGAGAGACAGAAAGCTAGAAGTTGTTCCTCAGGGAAGATGACCATGCCACAATCCCTTTTCCTCCACTCTTCTCTTGGGATTTTGGGTATGCACATATAAGCATCCAGTATGAGTTTTATGCCACTGGGTCTGGGACTCAAACTGTAGTTGACTATGTGGGAGTCCAGCAATGTAACCATTATACCATCTACTGGTCTGATTTTTAATGGTAAATTTTAATGAAGATACTGTAAAGGTAAAGAGTAATAAGCACAAACTGATTTCTAAGTCAAGAAATTTATTTTCTTAAAAGAGGATTTCCAAATGTAATGTCTTTGAATTACATATTGATATTGTCTTTCAGTAATTGAGATTCATCTATTGTATAAGCATATATGTATCATATACATGTGATCCAGATAATAAAATATTTTCTTTTTTTTAGAGGTTTTTGCTATAGAGTGCATGCGCTCTCCAGAAAGACAGAGAGAGACAGAGAGACATAAAGCAAGAAATTGCCCCCAAGGAGGGACGGCCACACTGCAATCTCTTCTCCTCCATTCTCCTCTTGGGATCTTGGGCACGCACGCACACATGCCCAGTGTGAGTTTTAAGCCACCGGGCCCGGGGCGCGAACTGTGGTCAACTTCATGGGAGGCCAGCGACATAGCCATTACACTAACTGCTGGTCCTCAACTAAGAAGTTTCTACATGGCAAAAGACACAGTAATTAGTGTGAATCAACCGTCTTCAGAATGGGAAAATAGCTTTGTAAACTATGCATCAGATAAGGGACTGATAACCACAATGCACAAGAAACTCAAGCAGCTATCCTGAAAAAAGGATTCACCCTATTAAAAGGTGGGAGAATGAGTTGTAAAAAACCACTCTAAGGAAGACATATGAATAGACAAAAGGCAATATGAAAAAATGCTTATCATTCCTCATGGTAAGGGAGATGTAGATCAAAACCACAATGAAATACCACCTAACCCCAGTCAGAATGACTAAAATGAAAAAAAAAAAAA
>NW_006160077.1:491318-491893 GCF_000334495.1 Tupaia belangeri chinensis | reverse complement strand
CCAGCCAATATGTGAAGTAGTGGAGGAAGATAGCCTTCTAGTATGGTGAACTGGACTCATGAGAAATGTACACATGTTGGAATATTCACTCTGTAAGCTAAGTAATGTGATTGAATGTATAAAAGAGGTAGAAATAAAAAGAAATAAAATAAAATAAAAACCCTAATTAAAAGAAATAGTAAGGACATGAGTAAATGGAAATTTTTAAAGGATTTGAAGATAAACTTAGAGAAATTAAAGTATATGTACAAATATATTTTATATATTACTGAAGAACAATGGATCTATTCTAATGTTTCCTTATTATAAAGACCCTGCTTTTATGAGGCATGTAGCAACATAATAGAATGTGGTTATTCAGGTCTATGAGAATATATGGCTGTTCAAGAGTATTGACAGAGCTTAGTCACACTAACTGAAATATGTATATATTATCTCTTTAGAAGCATTTAATTGGTCATTGTAGTAATATCTATCAATCTTTTATACCTTTTAAAATCTTCCCTGGTATCCCTTATTTTATCTAGTAGTCAAAGGGGGATTTAGCAATATTTATAATTAATCTGGTAATGTTC
>NW_006160077.1:471954-491202 GCF_000334495.1 Tupaia belangeri chinensis | reverse complement strand
TTTTTGCTATAGGGTGTGTGTGCTCACCAGAAAGACAGAGAGAAACAGAGAGACAGAAAGTGAGAAATCCCCCCCAGGGGGGATGGCCACGCCGCAAGCCCTTCTCCTCCATTCTTCTCTTGGGATCCTGGGCACACATGCACAAGCGCCCAGTATGACTTTAAGCCACCGGGTCCGGGACATAGCTATTACGCTAACTGCTGGTCCCAGGAGCATTATTTTTAAAACTACATTCTTTTTCTATAATAAAATTTCTAAGTTAATATAATTAATTATTAATATAAGTTTGAAATACATTATAGAGACAAATACATAGGAAACAATATAGTGTTAAAAAATTCTAAAAATAAGGGGACCAGTAGTTAGCATAATGGTTATGTCACTGAATGCCCATGTAACCGATTGAGGTTCAAGTCTCAGACCCTGCAACTTAAACTCACACCGGGTGCGTGTGCATGCATGCCCAAGATCCCAAGAGGAGAATGGAGGAAAAGGGATTGCGGCATGGCAATCTCCCTTGGGGGGTGATTTCTCGCTTTCTATCTCTCTGTCTCTGTCTGTCTTTCTGGTGAATGCACACATCTTATAGTAAAAACCTCTCAAAAAAATTTCTAAAAATAATGAAACATTACATGTCTCTAATAATAGGACTTTCAAGTCTTGAAAATAAAAATGTTCTCAGGAAAAATGAATTATTTATTTTATTGTATTTATTATTATTATTTTTAATTTGACCAGAGAAAGTTAAGAGAAAAATTGGGAAAGTGAAAAAGCAAGCCACCAGGTCTAGGACTTGAACTGTGGTCATCTATGTAGGGGTACAATGCCTTAACCACCATACCATCTGCAGACCCTCCTAATTCACTAAAATTGTGAACTTACCTCTTGACCAATTTTCTTCACAGATAAAGCATTTTTCAGCTGTGTCCTTTCTACATTCATTGTAAGCATGGAGCTGCATAGTAATGTGATTGAGTTCACACGGTGGTAAAACAAGATGTCCTGCAAGACTGGTGTACGTGGGAAGGTTTCGTGTCCCTGACTGGCAATCTCCTGAGTATACTGGCCATGTACTTATCCATGATCCAGGACTGGCTAGGGCTCTGGGCTTTTAGTGGATTGTAAGTGTCAGGGTCTGGCTGGGGGTGTTGTTACTGTTACTCTCTTTCTTGTTCATGTAAATTGTAAATAAATACACTTAAGGAAAAACTCAATAACAAGTCCAGAAATTTTGCGAATACCTGAGAGTTGAAGAGATTACATGGATGTTTCTCCAGTTACAGACAGCCAGCTTTGTAATACTGTTTTAAATGTGTGTTTGAATTTCTTAAAAAAACAGTAAACACATCTTTTTCATAACAGTCATCTTGTCAAATCCACTTTTGCTGCATCTTTTGGCTCTGTGGTCAATATTTAGTAGAATATCCTAAATTTTCAACCATTTATATGAACTTTTTCTTGATTTTCTTGGTTTCCTGTTTCTCCCCTCCATCTGTTTACATGATTACTGTTTTCTCTCTCACAGCTTTCATGGCAAAAGCCTAGGAATGGGATTTTATTATGCTTCTTATAGTGACTGGCAGCTCATACCCATCCTCCAGTTCATGATTATCCTAGTCTTTAATCTTTTTTCTCCTTTTTTTGGTAGAGGTTTTTACCTTAGTGTACATGTGTTCACTGGAGAAAGACAGAAACAATGAGAGAAAAAGTGAGAAATCACCCCCCAAGAGGGTGGACTTGTTGCAATCCATTCTCTTCCATTTTCTTCTTGGGGTCTTGGATATGCATGCACACATGCCTGGTGTGAGTTTCAAGCCACTGAGTCCAGAACTAGAATGTAGTCCACCTTGTGGGAGTCCATCAATGCAACCACTATGCCATCTGCTGGTACCACCTAGTCTTTAATCTCAATCTACTATAACAAACTCCACTCTTCCTTATAAAAGTCATCAACTGCTTCTAGGGTCATTCTACCTTATCCCTTAAAGGTGCTGTCTCTTTGCTCACTGTCACTCAACAAAATTCTGCCATACTTCTTGGTGATGTTAGTATCCACATAGTGGGTACTATGGATCCTTCCAATATGCTGTCCACTCTTCCTTGAAAAAGTCATCAACTGCTTCTTGGGTCATTCCACCTTATTCCTTAAAGGTGCTGTGGCCAGTTGCTGTTGGTCAATTGGCTAATTGACGAAACTTCTTACAGGAACCTTGTCATTAAATATCAACTGCTTATTGTTATAGTCATACCTACACTTTGTAATTGCCATTTTCTACAATCTCAGTCTCATATCTACTAATTTTTAGCCTTCTATAATCTCAGTCTCATATCTACTAATTTTTAGCCATATCTCCATTATTTCCAACTTCCTTCTATTAAGACCACAAAATTCTTTTTTTTTTTTTGGGGGGGGGAGGTTTTTTGCTATAGGGTGCATGCACTCACCAGAAAGACAGAGAGAAACAGAGATAGAAATCTCTCAATCACCCCCCACAGGGGGATGGTGACACTCCAATCCCTTCTCCTCCATTCTCCTCTAGAAATCAAGAAATCATCCCCCACAGAACAATCCCTTCTCCTCCATTCTCCTCTCAGGATCTTGGGCACGCACGCACATGCACCCTGTGTGAGTTTAAGCCACCGGTCCAATACTCGAACTGCAGTCAGCTACAATGTGAGTTTAAGCCACCAGGTCTGGGATCAAACTACAGTCGGTTATATGGGAGTCCAATGACATAGCCATTATGCTAACTGCTGGTCCCAAGACCACAAAATTCTTTAACCCACTGGGACATAAAAATCACATTCCTGCCAACTTTTCCCATGAACCCAGACATGCTCCTGACTAGGAATCTCTACACAGGTTGTTCTCTGTGTATCCCTTATCCTTCATTCAGGTGTTTGCACTCACTTCCTTCAGTTGATTATTCAAGTGTCTTCTCAGTAATGGAATTTCTGATTACTTCATAGAACTGAAAATCTCATGCACCAACATTGTATGATTCCAATCTCTCCATTCCTGTTTTTCTTTTTATGCTTATTATCATGTAATATGTCATTCAGTGTGGTTATTCATCTTGCTTATTGTGTATTTACTGAAATGTAATTTATATGAAGACTGGGATATTTGTCTAAAAAACAAAAAGAAACTAAAACTTTACCATTAAATTCCCAGTGCCTGAAATAGTACCAAGTATGTACTAAGTAGTCAATAAGTACTTTTTTTTTTTTTGAATTTCTGATTACCTCGCAGAACTGTTAATCTCCTACACCAACGTTGTGTGATTCCAATCCCTCCATTTCTGTTTAATTTTTGTCTTTACACTTACTATAATGTAATATGTCATTGAGTGTGGTTATTTACCTTGCTTATTGTATATTCACTAAAATTTAATTTATATGAAGACTGGGATGTTTGTCTAAAAAACAAAAAGAAACTAAAACTTTACCATTAAATTCTGAGTGCCTGAAATAGTACCAAGCATATACTAAGTAATCAATAAATATTTTTTTGGAAAGATTTTTGTTACAGGGCATGTGCGCTCACTGGAGAGACAGAAGGAGACAGAGAGACAGAAAGCAAGAAATCACCCCCAGGGGGGGAATGGCCACACTGCAATCCCTTCTCCATCTCTCTCTTAGGATTTTGGGCACATATGCACATGTGCCCTGCATGAGTTTTAAGCCTCTGAGTCCAGGACTCAAACCATGGTTGACTAGGGAGTCCAGCAACATAACCATTATACCATCTGCTGGTCTCAATAAATACTTTTTGAACTAATTAATTAATAATAATTAAAATATATTGGCTTCTATTTCTGGGTGAGATATAATAGCTCATGGCCTCAAATGTTTTTGTTGTAAACAAGTAGAAAAGCCAAGTACAAGAGAAAAAGCACCTGTATAAGGTACTAATTCGAGACCTGTTGAGGCCACAAAAACTTAAAGGAAGAAGACTCCAGAGAGATCAAAAGTGAGTTGAATTCTGTGGTCACTTTTCTCCTAGGAGCATGTGTTGATCTGAGGTGTGGACAAGAGGTTGAGAATCTTGCCTTTGCCCAGGGTGGTCACTTCTGAAGGTATTGGGGAAGTAGGCACTTAAGGTGCTGTACATGACCAACAATGGGTTCAAGTCCTGGACCTGGAAACTTGAAACTCATGCTGGGTGTGTGTGCCTAAAATACAGAGAGGAGAATGGAAGAGAAGGGATTGTGGTATGGCTATCCCCCCAATATGGGGGGTGATTTCCCATTTTCTGTCTCTGACTCTCTGGCAAGTGCATGTGACCTATAGCAAAAAATTTTAATGAAAAGAAAAGTCGGGAACCAGCAGTTAGCATAATGGCTATGTTGCTGGACTCCCACGTAGTCGACCACGGTTCGCCTCCTGGACTCGGTGGCTTAAAACTCATGCCGGGCGCGTGTGCATGCATGCACAAGATCCTAAGAGGAGAATGGAGGAGAAGGGATTGTGGTGTGACCATCCCCCCTGGGGGGTGATTTCTCACTTTCTGTCTCTATGTCTCTCTCTGTCTGGCAAGCATATGTGCCCTATAGCAAAAACCTCTCCTAAAAAAAAAAAAAAAAGAAAGAAAGAAAAGAAAAGTCTCCGATGACAGGTTTGCCAAGAAGCATTCAGTTGATCCCCCCATTGTTAGCAATGGGACTGTCAGCTGCTTTGTGACTTGTGACTTGGTTTCTTTTTCTGGAATCTTAACAGTCACACCAGAAGTGAGTAAATCTTTTAATATTCTGGGGGGCAATTGATGGTGCATACCAGAGCATCCTAGTACATCTGGTATGTCTCAAGAATCTGAAGCCTTATTGGGTATCAGGATTGATTCCTCTATTTATTTCCTTCAGGGTTTTTTCTCATCCACTGACAAGGGAGTGTTCCCATTGGGTATCAGGAATGATTCCTCTCTTTATTTCCTTCAGGATTTTTTCTCATCCACTGACAAGGGAGTGTTCCTCCTCAGGATGTTCTCAATCCCAATGACTGATGATCTTGAGTGACATATTGAGGAATTTGCCATTATGTGTTGAAGAGAGTCAAACCACTCTTTTCTTTCTTTCTCCTTGTTCTACAGGTTTTATAAAACCTCAGGTTATCTCTGATAATTATATGAATGTGGAAAATAATCAGAAAGTCGACTAAATAAAGCTAAGATTATCTGGAAGCTTGCGTTCCTGAATTTGAGACCCATTTTTCATACCCCATTCAGGAAATAATAGCTCAATTTCAAATAAACCTAGACACAGCCCAACTGGAGCCATCTTGTAGCATTTTTTTATGTATTGAATTATAGAAAAGGACATAGGCATACCAATAAACTAAGTTCAGGAATGGGTAATAACATATTATTGTATTTTGGTTGATTGAATTCATAAAAATGAAGATTGAAAACAAAATTTAAGTCCTCTATCAGAATAGAATGTTATGCTAAGATGATTGGAAATTATCCCAAAATTATGCACATGAAAGTTATGCTACTAAGGGCTTTGATAATCATGGCAGCCTTATTTCTTCTTTCTCATTTCAACTGAATTTTAATCCCTCACTTCTCTTCAAATAAAATCATATAAGAATTCTAGGCCCTTATTGTGGGGGAATAAGACAAATGCTCTGGTCAAGCTCTGGTTTCTTTCTCCTTTGGGAAGAGTCTAAAAATATTTGACTATATTAGTTCTTTCAGAAGTCCCCAGTAACTGGGGCCAGCAGATGGCATATAGTTATATAACTGGACTTCCACTGAGTGTATCTGACCACAGTTCAAGTCACAGAACTGTTTGCTTAAAACTCATGCCAGGTGTGTGTGAAAACATGTCCAAAAATCTCAAGAGAATGGGGGAGAGGGAATTGAGGCATGGCTATCTGCCCTGGGGGGGGTGATTTCTCACTTTCTGTCTCTCTGTCTCTGTCTTTCCAGTGAATGCATGTGCCCTATAGCAAAAAAAAAATCTTCTTAAACAAAAACAAACAAACAAAACAAAAATGAGAACAATTCCTGAGTATGAAGCTGGCAACAGAGTATAGAGTAATCTGGTATCTGATCTGAGATACAATACTGCCCCTATGCTCCTCCCAGTTTGCTATGCAACGACAGGCCTGATTGTATTCATAGCTGAGTAAAGAAAATGAGAATAAAGCAATGCCTTTTCTCCCTTTTTGTGGACAGTAGTGTAGCCTCAACTGCGTGGAGTAAAACCTAATCCCCTGGACTGTCTCCTGAAACACTGGGACCCCTTTGAGCCTCAGACATTGAAGAGAAACAAAACCTTATTTTCTTTTTAATGTGGGCCTGACCACAATATAAGTTAGATGGGACAGCCTGACCACCAGAGGGAAGTACTAATTATAATATTATTTTACAATTAGCTCTTTTTGTGGTAGATGGGGAAAAATATTCAAAATTGCCTTAGGTCCAAGTTTCCTTTGCCCTAGAGAAAATCCTCTGCTCACTTGAGGCTGCTTGCTCCCTCCTAGCCCTACTTTGCAAGAGTCTAGCCTCACCTTGCAGGAACTCAATAAATATAAACCTCTAAAAGAATTCATACCCTCACATACCCAAATACCAACTTGAATCTGCCTTCCAAGGTCTCTCCAGAGACTCCTTGCCCAAGTTTATTTGGCAACAGCGACTTCTAGCTATTCTAATAGGGACAGAGAAGAGACCAAAGAGAGAAGCAAAGACAGAGGGTAAAAGCTTTAGTTTTGTTGACAGCCTTACAAATCAAACCTACCCCTTGAGGCACTCAGAAAGACTTCCCTATTTGTTACCAGTGCTGACAGTCTGAATACATGGTAAGGGATTGCCTAAAGAAGAACATAAGCCTGCCTGCCCCATGTAGAATAAGTCAAGGAGGGGACAGCAGGTGGTGTAGTGGTTAGGCTGCTGGACTCCCACATGGCCAATCCTCAGTCCAAGCCTCAGACCCAGTAGCTTCAAAATCTCGCCAAGTGCATCTATATTCATGCCCCAAATCTCAAGGGGAATTGAGGAGAAGGAATTGTGGCCTGGTCATTCCCCCTGGGGGTGATTTCTCGCTTTCTTTCTCTCTGACTTTCTCTGGCAAGTACCTGCACCCTATGGAAGTAAAAAACAACAGAAAAATCAAAAGCTCTTAAAAAATGTCAAGGAGACCATTGAAGCTATGACTGCCCCCAGAGATGTAGTTCTCCTGGGTCAGTCCCCTCCTCACAAATGGTCAAGATAGAATGAAGGGGTGCAGGTCTCCTGATGCTGGAACTGTGGCTTAGTCTTAACAGTACACTATTATTACCATCCAGGAACCTGGGTGATTCTTGAGGTAGACAAAAAACAACTGACTTCCTTTTAGTAAAGGGTGCCACCTACGTGGTTCTTCCCTTCTGTCCTTGAACTCTCTCCTCATGATGTATACCTGTTCTGGGAAGACATCACCCTTGCCTCTCTAGGAATCCACATATACTTGTGAACCATTAGATGACCTCAAATATCCTTTCAACAAGCAGCCTACCCAATCGGGTAAGTCTGGACTTATTTCATCTCAAGTTGTAGAGATTTGTCACATTTTCTCTTATTCTCTGTCAACTTACTGATTTTAGTATAACTCCTATCCTATAGAAGGCCTTCAGTTGATGAGGAATTATAGTGGCATAAGATGGAGGCCATAACTGAGACATTATGGATAAATTTTTCTTTCACCATAAATCCAAATATCTCAAAGACATTGGATCATAACAGCTTTTTGGTCCATATGGCAGCTGAAACTTTACACCAACCCTCTTTTTGTGTGTAGAAAGGCAATTGTACTCAAAAGTTTCTGAAAAACAATCTCTTGGGCATAAGCTACTTGCCTCATATCATAAAACATTGAAATTGGACACAACTTTGGACACATACACTCTCAAGGTCCCTACAAAATCACTTCCCTTACCTAAGGGATGGTCTCCTTTGTGTAACCAGACTACCTATTATGAACTACCTGCAAATATTAAGGTATCCTGAGCTGTGGAAAAAGTCTTTACCCTTATTTTGTCTTCTACCAGTTCACCCTTTAGACCTAGACAAAAGATATCAATAGATCTCAATCCTAATTATAATGACAGTTACCCACTTCTTACTCAAAACAAAATAGATGACATGGTTTTCAGTCTTATTTGAGTTCTGATTGACTGTGGGGGTAGATTTAAAGTAAACTCCTTCATGATACTAATGATACTAATGTCAGCAGTCCATGACCTACTATCACCATGCTCACTACACCTTCATTGTGGGGGTGGGGTGAGAAATACTATGAGGAGGGAAGAGAGGAAAGCAAAACTCTTTAATGATATCCTAGGACAATCTTATCCTACCCCTACTGTGGTACTTTGGTCACCCTTGTACCACCCAGTCACAACCCCTGATTATTCTTCCTTTTATGATTCTACCTGACGTACACTTTCTCCTGTTCTACCTATTCTTTGCCTACATTTGTTTTTCTAAAGCCACAGTTCCCAGATTGATTGTGGATTCTTCCTCAGAAGTCCATTTCCTGGAAACCAGCAGTTAGCGTAATGGCTATGTCGCTGGACTCCCATGTAGTCGACCACGGTTCGCGTCCCGGACCCAGTGGCTTAAAACTCACGCCGGGCACTTGTGCGTGCATGCCCAAGATCCTGAGAGGAGAATGGAGGAGAAGGGATTGCGGCGTGACCATCCTCCCTGGGGGGTGATTTCTCGCTTTCTGTCTCTATGTATCTGTCTGTCTGGCGAGCGCATGCACCCTATAGCGAAAAAAACCTCTCCCCCCCCCAAAAAAAAAGAAGTCCATTTCCTAAAATGTGTGCTTGACTCAGGTCTTTGCAGCCCAGTTCTTTAGATGTGTAGAGATCTGTGTGCTCATCCTCATGGCTTTTGATCACTATGTAGCCATTTGTGAGGCCCTACAATGTACAACTTTTATGAACTGGCATGTCTTAGATATTTTTGTGACTCTTTCTGGGTGGGGTTTTGTATCCATTCTTTTTCTCTCTTTTCCTTCCTTCCTTCCTTCCTTCCTCTTTCTTTTTCAATGTGCTATGTGGTGCGTCTGTTCACAGAGAAAGAGCAAAAAATTGAAAAATATCCCTCCATAAAGGATGGCCATATTGCAATCCCTTACCCATTATCCTTACAGGATTTTGCTCACACACGCACACACACACACACACACACACACACACACACACACAGAGTCATTTTCAAGTGGCTAGGTCCAAAACTCAAACCATGAAATTGGCCTTGTGGGACCCAGAACCCTAACCTCCATGTCACCTGCTGGCCTGCTGGCCTCCTGTGTCCATTCTTTAGCACAGATTTTCTGATTTTTGAGATTGTCCTCCACTGGCAGCAATGTGATTCACTGCTATTTCTGTGATTTGCAGCCCTTGTTGAAACCTGTCTTCATGGACACTTGCATGACAAATTTGCTAGTAGTATTTAATAGTGGGGCCATATGTAAGGTGAGTTTCAAAATCATGCTTATCTTCTACATTGTCATTTTATACTCTCTGAGAAACCACAGTGGAGAAGGAAGGCTGAAAGTCCTTCCCACATGCACCTCTCCCTTTATTGTGGTTGTCATATTTTTTAGTCCTTGTATATTTATATACACACACCCAACAAACACCTTTCCAATAGATAATGGCTGTGTTTTATGTGTTTTATACAATTGGGACACCCTTACTCAACCCACTGATTTATATGCTAAGGAATGCATTTGTGAAAAATTCCATGAAAAATTTATGTTGAAGCAAAGCAGGACTTTAATGAGTAAATGATATATTAGGATTCCTTAACAGTGTAGTTTTTGTTGAATGAACTGGACAGAAAATATTCTCATCAGGAAATAAATGGTCAAGACATCTATGTATATATGAACAAAAGAAGGGTGTTTAACAGGTATGTGGATAATGCATACGATGAAAAAGTTTTGCATGAATTTCAAAACATTTTTATACCAAAATAAACTTACACCTTAACCCCATTTTCCCACAAACTTTGAATTCCTTTCATATATATGTGTACTTGTGTGTATATATATATATATATATATATATATATGTGCTTATATCATGTGCACTGTGTGTTTATACACACAAATACAGAAACAAATACCTATTCTGAGAGGACTGCATTAGACTATGATGATTAAAACTTGTAATCATTTTGAGCACTGTAAGATGTCCTGACTTGATTCCTATTCAAATATGGCCATCTTCACATTGTACTTTTGCTTTCTGTACAAATATTTCTTCAGAAAGAAATGTACTAATAACAAATTATTGTGTATGAGTACCACCAATTCCTTTCTCAGATGGATGTTTCTAGGAGACGCTTTCTTGGAAGACCACCTGAATGTGAATCACACTGGGTGCGAGTGCGTACATGCCCAAGATCCCAAAATGAGAATGGAGAAGAAGAGACTGCAGCATGGCCATCCCATCTTAGTGGTTATTTCTCACTATCACTCTGAATCTGTCTTTCCATCAAGTGCATGAACCCTATAACAAAACAAACAAACAAACAAAAACTGAAATTGGACAAATATGGAAGATTTATTGCTAAGTGAAATAAACCAGACTATGAAAGAGGCATCGTATGTCTCCACTCATTGTATACCATATGTTGGCACTCTATGTCAGAAACTGAAAGACTGGAAGCTATAAAAGCATGGAGAGCAGTCATTTGGTGTGTTGTAATGATATACAGGGATTGAATGTAACAAATAATAATAATAAAAGAACCATTAGGAGAAAAAAGGAATTAAGGTACAAGTTTATTTTGCCCCCCCCTCAAATTGAAATCCATTCTGTTTTTTTTCATAATATACATTTTTTACAAACCTTTGGAGACCTCTAACACATTGTGACATTTTTCCAGTTCCAACCAATACTCTGATACTAGCTGATACCTTTGAACACAAAACAGCGTACATGGTTTCTAAAATTTCAATGTGCCTAAGTAGATATTGAGGAACTATTAGGCTATCAGGAAAATTGTGACATAGTTTTCTTTTTTTTCCTAAAGAATTATTGTATTTAATTGTGCTTATTTATTCATTTATTTTTTAAATTTGATCATAGAGAGATCAGAGAGAGAGAAAAAGAGAGAGAGAGAAAGATAGAGAGAGAGAGAAAGTGAGAAAGTGAGAAAGCAAGCCACCAGGTCTGGGACTTGAACCATGTTCAGCTATGTGGGATTGTCCAACGCCTTAACCACCACTCCACCTGCTGGTCCCAATATTTTTCAATTTTTTCCTAACACTTCATGATTTTCCTGACAACCTAATATTTCCAAATATCCATGACAATGGAGCATATGGTCAATAATGATTCTGTGCCAATGAAGATAACATTAATGCTGTTATATTATTCAATACATTGATATACTTACATGATACAAAATAATTATTAATGAATTATTATGCAAATTCATTAAATATTGTTTACATACTATTATACACCATGATAAATATCAACGAAATCATTCTTTGAGGAAATTATTCTAGGACAGGAGAGAGATAGGAAAAATATTCTTAACATTTTATCAGTGTTGTAATATAGCATTAATCTTGAATCACTAATTTGATAACCTAAAGAGAGAAATAAAAGAAGAAATCTTAAAGCCATCTCTATGTCCACTTTCATAGTAGTGGCTTTGTTTTAACAATTGCAACTTTACATGCATTTGCTGCAATAAAATGCCCATGAGAGTTTTTCCCTCAGGTCCCCACTTATGCCTTTTAATTCAAAGTATTTCTAGCAATGCATCTATAAACTGTTCTTCCATATTGAAGATTTATTGGAGAGTTAAGTGCTTACTACATCCATTTGCTATTTCACGTCATGCTCAATAGAAAATTTTAAAAAATCAGCTTGAAGGACCATCTTGGCATTCCAAAGGAAGTAAAATCTTGTAGAAATTAGAATTATTATATTTTATACATTTTTAATTAGAATAAAATCATTGGGTTTGACAACTATTTTACATAAATCTTGATTTTAGTAAATGATCATTTTTAAGTTCTGGGATATTTTGTTGTTGATTATTTTCAAGAGAAGAAATTTAAGAAAAGCTGGATGGTAATTTGAAGGTAAATTAACTTGTTTTCAAAGGTTTTAAGGCTTTATTTGTATTTGTGAGATGCTATTTAGAACTAATTAAAAAGTCTGAGCTTTCCAATTACATAAACATAGTTAAAATATAAACCTTCTCCTTAGAATTTGCATAACCTTGGGTTCTAACTTTCCTCTTTGCAAAACAGGGTTATAGTTATAAAGTATATACTTCCCTGGGTCGTGGTAAAAATGAAATGGACAAATGAGTAAAAAGTATTTATTTTAATGGCTAAAAGCATTTTATTTCTTAATATGTGTATGTAAACATATTATTCTAAAAACATCTAATTACACTCGTATTTTCAACATTTTATTTTTATAGATATAATAGTTAAACAAACAAAAAATTTGAAAATGCAGATGGATTTTACACTCGTAATGACCTTCATTGTAAATTCCACTTTCCAAGATTCATACTTTAATGCCTTCCTTTTCCTTTTGTTCCCTGCAAAACTGTAGTTGATGTATATTTGGAAATAATTCCACCAGAGAGCTTTATCAAATAATTTAAATTTTAAAAATGAGTTTTTTAGAGGATATCCTTTAACTGAAAGGTATTTTAAATGGCATATTCAAATTTTTTTATCTTTAAAATCCTGTATATCTATGACTATATGTGAATAGGATGTGAATGTGTGTGTGTGTGTGACTGTGTGTGTGGATATGAGGTGTGTGCGTAGATGCACAATAGAGCAAGAGAGTTCTTAAGGAATAAAGAAGATGAGAAGGGACTTAAATGGAATAGACTGGTAGATATTAAAGTATGAAGTAGTTTTCTGAAGGAGTACTGGAGGAAACCAGATAAAAAGTACTTTGAAGCATCTTTTCTCAAACAGTTCTTTGTTTTCCCAACTAATGCTCAATCACTACAAGTAGAACAGGCTTGCATATAAATGAAGTGGAGACCAGGGAAATATTCTTAATCATGCATTGCACTTCCTATAGTTTTAATTCTCCAATTTTGTTTTGCAATTTTAATAAAATATAATTCCTACATTACGTTATGTCCTTTAACTCATAGTTCCTTCCATAATTTGAACCCAAAACACACTTATATCGATGCCCATGTACTCTTCTGAGTCTTTTACGTGTGCCTAAATGAATTTTTTGACCCACCTTCTTGTGGCAGAATACAAAAATCCACAACAGGGGAAGCCATTAACAGCTGAAAATGTTATTATTTACTTGCACTTACAAGAGATTCTTCCTGTCCAAAACATTTTAAGACGTAGAGCTATTCTGCAGACTTGACAAATTAGAGGCTTAAGGCTTTTTTTTTTTTATCACATATTCTTAATATGAACTCATTTATTTTGCTCTTGATTTTATTAGGCAAATAGACCTAGTTGTATTACTTCTGCTAATCCACAGAATGAGATATGAAGAGGATGAATTGCTTAGTGGTAACAGGGAAGAAATTAACAGAATATCTCAGATGGAATCCTTATCTTCATAACCTTAAATGGGAATCAGTGTGGTACAAAATATCATTCCCTATGGATAGTTTTTTTTTTTTTTTTTGAGAGGTTTTCACTATAGGTCGCGTGCGCTCGCCAGACAGAGAGAGACATAGAGACAGAAAGCGAGAAATCACCCCCCAGGGGGGATGGTCATGCCGCAATCTCTTCTCCATTCTCCTCTCAGGATCTTGGGCACGCACGCACATGCGCCTGGCGTGAGTTTTAAGCCACTGGGTCCGGGACGCAAACCTTGGTCGACTACGTGGGAGTCCAGCGACATTGCCATTATGCCAACTGCTGGTTCCTGAAAGCAAGTCACCAGGTTCGGGACTCGAACCATGGTCAGTCATGTGGGAGTCCAGTGACCTCAACCAACACCACCTGCCATCTCCCGCCTTTGGGTATGTTTTAATACGAGAGGTATCAGCAGATGGCATAATGGTTATGTTGCTGGACTCCCATGTAGTCAACCATTGTTTGGGTCCCAGATCTGGCAGCTTAAAACAGCAAGAAGCGTGTGTGTGCATGCACGAAGTCCAGAATGGAGAAGGGATTGTGGCATGTCTATCTCTCCTGGGGGATAATTTCTCACTTTCTGTCTCTCTGTCTCTGACTCTCAGGCAAGAACATGTGCCCTATAGTAAAAATCTTTCTTGGGGACCAGCAGTTAGAATAATGGCTATGTTGCTGGACTCCCATGTAGTTCTGGACCCCTGGGCTTAAACTCATGCTGGGCACGTGTGTGTGTGTGCCCAAGATCCCGAGAGGCGAATGGAAGAGAAGGGATTGTGGCATGTCTATCTCTCCTGGGGGATAATTTCTCACTTTCTGTCTCTCTGTCTCTCTCTGTCTTTCTGGCCAACAC
This sequence comes from Tupaia belangeri chinensis, assembly GCF_000334495.1. Taxonomy (NCBI): domain Eukaryota; kingdom Metazoa; phylum Chordata; class Mammalia; order Scandentia; family Tupaiidae; genus Tupaia; species Tupaia belangeri. The sequence goes on along the minus strand of NW_006160077.1, from coordinate 476,751 downwards.
ATGTGCCTTATACCAAAAACCTCTCCAAAAAAAAAAAATATTTCTTAAGAGAGAGAGAGAGAAGGAGGAAGAGGAAAAACAAAGAATGAAGAGGAGTGAAACAATGAAACAGGAAGATCATTCAAGTTAAAATCTTTTAGTCAAAACATTATTATAATGGGAAGAATATTAGGATGTTGGTAAAAGGTGATAGTTTCAACATATTTGCTTTCTCTACCCGTTCAGTATATCAGAATGTTTGCAGTGTTCTGACTGTGTGAGTAGTAATTAGGTCATTATTTACTTGTATTAGTTCTCTCAAAAAATATGTGAAAAGAAAAGTAGCTCTCTATAATATTTAAGGTGTCAAAACTAATCTCTGAAAAGGGATTTCATATCATTAGGGAAAAATTACTTTATATAATTTACACTCATACACACACACGTCTTTTATATATTTCAGTGTATTCACCCATTCAGACACCCAGTTGCTGCCTCCTCCTTGCTTCTAGACTCTCCATGTTTTGAAATTTTATCAGACTTTGCCATGGAGAGTCATAAAAACTATTGTTAGCTAATTCAGTATATTTCTCTGCCGTGATTAATAATCTTGAATGTTTTATTTCAATAATAAACATTAATTCTGCTACATGTATGAAATATTAGCTGTGAGACTGGATTTTAGAGACATAGCATATACATAATAGAAAAGAAGGGAATCCTTAAAGCCATATATTTATAAAATGACTAAGATGAAAAAAAGACTTCAGTTCTTTCACAGAGATGAAAAGCAGCCAGGGAACCAGCAGTTGGCGTAATGGCTATGTCGCTGGACTCCCACGTAGTTGACCACAGTTGGCATCCCGGACCCAGTTGCTTAAAACTCACACCAGGCGCGTGTGCGTGCGTGCCCAAGATTCCAAGAGGAGAATGGAGGAGAAGGGATTGCGGCATGGACATCCACCCTGGGGGGGTGATTTCTCACTTCCTGTCTCTATGTCTCTGTCTGTCTGGCGAGCGCACGCGCCCTATAGCGAAAAAAGCTCTCTCAAAAAAAAAAAAAAAAGCAGTTACAATTCCATTTGGCCTGTAGATAATCCACACCGTTAAAAGTGTAGTCTAGTATCAGATACAGATTAAATTCCTAACTAATATTTTAATGATATGTTGTAATTAGATGAACCCTACCATTCCGTTCCTTTTTTAATAACCTGCCTAGAACAGTACTTACTGGATTTTCTTTTTGAGAGGTTTTTGCTATAGGGAGCATAAGCTCACCAGACAGACAGAGAGAGAAAGAGAGACAGAAAATGAGAAATCACTCCCCGGGGGAGATGGCCACGCCACAATCCCTTCTCCTCCATTCTCCTCTTGGAATCTTGGGCACGCACGCACACGTGCCCAGCGTGAGTTTAAGCCACCGGGTCCGGGACGTGAACCACGATTGACTATGTGGGAGTCCAGCAACATAGCCATTACACTAACTGCTGGTCCCAGTACCTATTGGATTTTGATGAGACTTAAATTCTTGTGAAATATTTATAAAACTTCCAGGCATAAAATTTGCTTGAGAAGGGACCAGGAGTTGGCACAGTGGCTATGTTACTGGACTCCCATGTAGCCGACTGCAGTTCGAGTCACAGACACAGTGGTTTAAACTCACACCGGGTGTGTTGTGTGCATGGCCAAGATCCCAGAAGAGATTGGAGGATAAGGGAGTGTGGCGTGGCCATTTCCCCCTGGGGGGTGATTTCTTGCTTTTTGTCTCTGTCTCTCTCTGTCTTTCTGGTGAGTGCACACGCCCTATAGCAAAAACCTGCCCCCCCCCAAAAAATTGCTTCTGAAACATCATTAAAAATAATGATGCCTTTAATCTAAAAATGACTTAAATATTAAATTTATAATAAATCTGATATGACCTACCTCTTTTTTTCAATTTATACATATCTAAAAGATTTTAAAAAGTTATATGTATTATGTTCTGTAATATTTCAGATGAATTGAGTTTCTATTGTGTATTCTGGACTCACCTCAACTTTATGGAAAATCAGAATAATGTCACAGAATTTGTTTTCATGGGGCTTTGGGGAAATAAGCAAATAGAGCTTCTTTTCTTTTTCTTCTTCCTGCTTTGCTACCTGGCAGTCTTAATGGGGAACACCATCATTTTACTCACAGTCACCTGCAGTCATCTAATTGAACAGCCAATGTACTACTTCCTCTGCCATCTTTCCCTCATGGACGTCTGCTACACCTCCACTGTGGTTCCCCGCCTAATCAGGGACCTGGTTGCAACAAGAAAAAACATTTCCTATAACAGCTGTATGACCCAGCTCTTTACTGCCCACCTTTTGGCAGGTGTGGAAATATTCATCTTGGTATCCATGGCCTTCGACCGCTATGTTGCCATTGTCAAACCCCTGCACTACATGGTCATCATGAACCGGAAGAGATGTAACCTGCTGATTGCTGTGGCATGGAGCTTGGGGTTCTGGCATTCTATTGCTCTCCTGCTCATGGTTCTCAGTTTACCTTTCTGTGGTCCCAATCAGTTAAATCATTATGTATGTGATGTGAAGCCTCTTCTACAGTTATCCTGCAAAGATATTCGTGTTGGTAGTATCTTGATCATTGCTAATGCAGGAATAGTGGTAGTTGTCATTTTTCTTGTCCTGGTGGCTTCTTACATACTCATTTTATACCATCTTAGGACGAGGTCCTCTGCAGGACGACGCAAAGCTCTCTCAACATGTAGCTCTCATGTAATGGTTGTAGTTTTATTTTTTGTGCCCTGTATCTATACGTATGGGCTACCTGCAGGTAGTGAGAATAAGGATAAGGAAATCTCTGTGTTTTACACTGTGATTGCTCCCATGCTGAATCCTCTCATCTACACCCTGAGAAATAGGGAGATGAAAATTGCCATGCGGAAGATCTGGTCTCAAATGTCACATTCGGAATCAAAGTAAATAAGGATATATTCATTCTCTTCAATCCTATGTTCCTACACAGTTAACTGTTTAAAAAATTATCTAAACAATGTAAATATTCTTTGGGGAACAGAACTAAATGACCTTTAAGGATATATGAGCCAATACACATATTATACAGGTTGCTATGTGCACTTGAAGTGGTCTATTTCCCGTTGTGATCACTTGAATTTGAAGAATGCAACGATGTCCTTCCAAAGCACATTGTGTGATTGTATCAATCCCAAAGTGCATGGTACCCTACTAGTCTTGGAATACAATCCAGCTTTGTCTTGTATGAATTGTGAATCTTCTAAAATTGGCCTAAAATATAATTGCTAATCTCAGAACTCACTACACTGGAAGAATTATGAATTTTACTAACTTTAAGTTACAGGGGGACCTCAGTATACTGACTCTGCAGTTTTGACCTGTGTGTCTAAGCAATTTGCATGAAAAATGTGCATTCTTTGTTTAAAAGTAACTCTAGGTGTGGCTCTGGTACAGCGCTTACTGCTGCTCAAGCACAGCCGCAACTAACTGGAAGAAATGAGTTCATTTCCCAAGTTGCCTGTACACACCAACCATGTTCATCCATTATCCTGGCTTGTAAAGGGGTGGGAAGGTCATGGTGAGAGACCTTTATGAGGGTGTTTGTCTTTCTGTCCCCCAATTCCCTCTCTCTCTCTATCTCACTCTCCTTATATACATAAACAAAACCATATAATAGAAATATCTATCAAGTCGGGCTATATTATACTTCATAGAGCTGAAAGATTACCCGAGTTAACACATGTGAAGTGTAATGGCACATTAGAAACTCATTTTATGTATTGGAATATGGCATAATAGAAACTCACATTAAATATTTTTACTCTTTTCCTAATTTTTCTTTTTTATTTCTGCTTTTTTTTTTTCAGTTTTGTCTATCTACACTGGATCCTTCTACATTTTTCCAACATACTCTAGAATCTCCTTTTAGAGCTTTATTTCAGCCATGTCTGTGTCTCAGTATGCCCTTGACCGTAGGGTCGAGGGTTTTTGCCTTATACATAATCCACATTTCTGATATGATATTATTTAGGATGAAATGCATCAGACCAGACAGATTTCCTATTTCTTCCATGTTCTTGAATTGATATTCAGTTGTATACTTGCAATGTTTCAAATAATCCTATTTCCTATGTTAGTACTTCTTGTTATAAATTATGTTTTTTTTCCAATTTGAACCAGAAGATTATATGTTGTATATTTATTTTTCTTTGAGTCATTCTTTTTCTTAACCTTTAATTTTGCAGAGATTAAGGTATAAATAAATAGCTTTTAATTGAAGTCATAGATATTATTTTCTCTTTGATTTGACTGCATTTTCTTTGTTCTCACATCCCTAGAATATCACCTAATGTCATTTACAATCATACATAAATAATAAGTAATGTCACAATGACAAAATTAAACATGTGTTCCCCCATGCCTGTCAGGGCAGGAATGAATTCTAGCAGATTTTCAGTCTCTTATATAGTCCTTTTACTTATTATTTCTGCTATACATAGGCACTACTATCCTGATTTCCCTTAATCCCCATGTCTTATAAATCACATAACTCGATCTCAATTCTGTTTCTTGGTTCCTATTTATTTAGACATTTCTGTCTGTCCATGCATTTCTCTATTTTCAGAAGAATAACTGTGTTACTTCCATACAGTTGCTCTGGTAGAGTTATGCCTGCTGCACAGACAAGATAGAATCCAAGAAGAATTTTAGTGACAACAGTATTTATCTTTGGCTCTAGGAAATTCTTTCCTACTTCAATTCCTAGGATCTTTTTTGCCATTAATCACCTTCTTTT
>NW_006160077.1:450579-471943 GCF_000334495.1 Tupaia belangeri chinensis | reverse complement strand
CCTACAGGAGTTATGCAACCTCTGGAATATCATGGGGAAACTATCTCTGACTCATTATTTACTTATAGCTTTGTGTGATTTTCCTCAGTGTGTTATTTTTCCTAGGCATATCTTCATTTTTTAATGTATAATAATGTGATACGAATGGGTATGTCTGTGTGCGTGTGTGTGTGTGTGTGTGTGTGTAAGTTAATGTATATATTACTGGTAGGGGAGGGACTTGGAGATGGGTCAGGAGAAATACCCATCTGATCAGAAAGAATGCTATAGGTTCATTTTGTATGCTGTAATTATATACAGTGAATGAACGTAAGAAATAAATATTTTAAAAATTAAGACAAATTAAAAATAAAAGAGAGAGTAAAGGAATGCTCTTGCATTAAACCAAAAGTCCTTATGTTATTGTTTATCTTTTCTAAATTGTCCCCAAAAATTTAAGGGGACATATGGCTATGTTACATAGTAACTCTGCAAATAAGATATATTCCATTACATTTAGCTATTAAGTTTTGGTTGCTAAATATTCTCTCTAGGATTCAGTTTCCAGATTTAAGGTGTTTAGTGTACAATATCTTAGCAAAAACACCTGTCAAGTGGGCTGAATGACAGCTAAAGAAATGGGTAAAACGGATGCTCTTCAAATCTGACCCACATGAGAAGATTCTCAGTTCATGGCCAGAGAACTTCCTGAGTATGCTTGACACATATGACACAATGTTCCAGGGATGCCTATTGCTAGAGGTAGTAGGATTACAACACTGTTGGGGGTTCTCTTTCAGTCTCTCTCTATTTCACGGAAGAAATAAATACAATTTAGGAAAATAAAGTCTATGAATTACATATACAAAAGAATGTGATAAAATATTTTGCTACATATAGGAGTATAAACACAAAATATTTAAAACATTTTTAAGGTTGTAAATGTGTAATTTTAAACATACAATGAAGAAAATGCAATCCACTTCTGTGGACAATTAAGAATTCACCATAGGGGGACCAGCAGTTAGCGTAATGGCTATGTTGCTGGACTCCCATGTAGTCGACCGCGGTTCACATCCTGGACCAGGTGGCTTAAAACTCACGCCGGGCGCATGTGTGTGCATGCCCAAGATCCCAAGAGGAGAAGGGAGGAGAAGGGATTGAAGCATGACCATGCCTCCTGGGGGGTGATTTCTAGCTTTCTGTCTCTCTGTCTCTCTCTGTCTTTCTGGTGAGCGCACGTGCCCTATAGCAAAAACCTCTCCAGCAAAAAAAGAAAGAAATTTAATTCACTATAAGGCCCAATGGATGGTGTAATGATTACATCACTGGACTCCCCTGTATTTAAACACAGTTCGAGTTCTGTACCCAGTGGTTTAAACTCACACTGGGCGCATGTGTGTGTGTGTGCCCAAAATCCCAACAGGAGAATGGAAAAGAGATTGTGGTGTGGCCAACCCCCCTGGGGGGGGGTGATTTCTTGCTTTCTGTCTCTTTATCTCTGTCTTACCAGTGAGCACATGTGCCTTACAGCAAAAACACTCTTGATCCAAAAAATAAAAAAGGATTCAATAAATATTTGAGTGCCACAATAAACATTGATGTGCAAGCACTTTTCTGACTGAGCGTTCTCCTGTCTTTTGGGTAAATACCCAGAAGTGGGATTGCTGGATCATATGATAGTTCTATTTGTAGATTTTTGAGGAATCTCCAAATTGTTCTCCATGGTGGCTGGAGTAATTCACATTCCCACCAACAGTGTAAGAGAGTTCCCCTTTCACCACACCCCCGCCGACACTTACCATTTTTTGTTTTTTTAATCTTAGACATTCGGACTGGTATTAGGTGGTAGCTCATTGTTGTTTTGATATGCATTTCCCTTACAATGAGGGATGTTGAGCATTTTTTCATATGCCTTTTGGCTATTTGTATGTCATCTTTAGAAAGTGTTTTTTTCAACTCATTCTCCCATCTTTTAATAGGGTTGGCCAGCTTTATTCCAAACAACTGCTTGAATTCCATGTGTATTTTCATTATCAGTCCCTTATCTGATATTTTTAAGATAAAATGTATAAAATGTTTTCACTCTACTACCATTACACCAAAAACATAAAGATGGGTAGGATACAATATCGTTTGCCTAAATATAAATTTTTGCTCCCAACTTTAGAGGCTCCATTACTTTACTAAGTCTTTGAAGAAGGCTTCTTTCTTGCTTGTTTTTTTTCCCCCCAAGCTCTCCTTAGGCTCTATGTTAATACATTTTTCTCATACTCTTCCTTCAGTTCATCTAAATAACTAAGGTATAACTGAAGTAATCTCTGAATCCAACTTAAGAGTTTTCATGTGAGAACCTTTAGTTACTATTGAAGGTGATTTTCTTAGATGTCAGGCAGTCTAGAATGCTTAATTCATCTGGTTTTCTACGATTCTTGTCTTGTATGCCTTCTCTAAATAGGTACGTGAACATTTACCTTAGAGTACTTGGCTTCTGATCCTGAATTGTCTATATAATCTTAATTAAATTTCGCTGTGCTTATCAGTTTGAGAAATATTTTTGCAAATCTTAGGGCACATGTGCTCACTGGAGAGACAGGAAGAGAAAGAGACAGAAAGTGAGAAATCAACCCCCCCCCCAAGAGGTATAGCCATACTGCAATCCCTTCTCCTATAGTCTCCACTGGGGATTATGGGCATGCACACACACTCACCCAGTGTGAGTTTTAAACTGCTGGGTCCAGGACTCAAACCACAGTCAGCTATGTGGAAGTACAGGAAGGTAACCATTTCACAATTTGCTGGTTCCATACTTAAGTTTTTTAACAATCATTTGTGAAATCTCCTTGAAAGTTTTGTTTATTTATTATTATTATTATTATTATTATTTTAATTTGCCAGAGTAAGCATATACTCACCAGAGAAAGAGAGAAAGAGAGCAGGAGAAAGCACTTCCCCCAACCTCCTCAATGTGGCATGGTCATGCAGCAATCCCTTCTCGTCCATTTCTACATACTTTCAGAATTTTGAATATGCACATACACACACACATGAACCCAGAATATTTCTTTTTTTTTTTTTTTTTGGAGAGGTTTTCACTATAGGGTGCGTGCGCTCGCCAGACAGAGAGAAACAGACAGAAAGCGAGAAATCACCCCCCAGAGGGGATGGCCACACTGCAATCCCTTCTCCTCCATTCTCCTCTCGGGATCTTGGGCATGCACACACACGCGCCTGGCGTGAGTTTAAGCCACCGAGTCTGGGACTCGAACCATGGTCGACTACGTGGGAGTCCAGCGACATAGCCATTATGCTTACTGCTGGTCCCACGATCCCAGAATATTTCTAAATCCACTAGGGCCATGATTTGAACTGCACAGTTGGCCATGTGGGATCTAGCACCCTTAATCATAGGCCATGGCACTGGCCCCCCATTATAACTTTTAAAACAATTTATTATTATTATTAATTTCCTTTTTTTTGGTGGGGGGGAGGTTTTTGCTATAGGGTGTGTGCACTCTCCAGAGAGATGGAGAGAGACAGAGAGACAGAAAGCAAGAAATCACCCCCCCAGGGGGGATGGACATGCCACAATCCCTTTTCCTCCTTTCTCCTCTCAGTATCTTGGGCACGCAGGCACATGAGCCCAGAATGAGTTTAAGCCTCCAGGTCCGGGACTCAAACTGCAGTCGACTACATGGGAGTCCAGAGACATACCCATTACTCTAACTGCTGGTCCCTGTCTGTTTGTTTTTGAGAGGGAAGGGATTGCAGCAGAGTAATCCCTTGTCCTACATTATCTTCTCTGGATTTTGGGGACTCACACACATGCACTGATGTGATTTTCAAGCCACTGAGTCCAGGACCTAAATCACTGTTAGCCATGTGAAAGTCTAGGACCTTAACTGCTGCACACCTGCTGACCCCACCAATGGTTTTATTATGACCATGTGAATAGAGGCAACTTCTTAAAATTTTATCTTATCCCAGTTGTATGATATAAAAACAATATACAAAAGTTAATTGTACAGTTTATATTATTAACTAACAGTAGAAATTGCATTTTTAATATTTCATTTAAAATAGTAAGAAAATTATATCAAGTACTTAAGGGTCAGTGCGACAAGATGAGATCAAGACATTTACACCGAAAACTAAAACTTCTGCTTAGAGAATATAAACACCTCAATAAATAGAAATAAATACTATGTTTTTGGTACAGGAAAATCAACATTAGTAAGATGAGTATTCTCTCCAAATTAATCTCTAGATTCACATAATTCAAAATAAAATATGAATTTTTCAAATAAGTTCTAACATTTACATGGAATTGCAAAGGATGTCCACTAGTTCCTGTAACCTCAAAAAGAACAAGCTTGGATAATTTTGTCTTATTTCAAGCTGTCTGTGATCAAAATGGTTTGGTGTTTTTAAAAACGTATACACACAAAAAAAAATGATTTTCGAAAACATGCTCATATATGATCAAATAGTTTTGTTGGAGGGAGAGATTTTTGCTATTGGGTGAGTGTACTTGCTATAGAGACAGAGAGACAGAAAGCGAGCAATCACCCCACAGTGGGGCATGGCCATTCCGCAATCCCTTCTCCTCCGTTCTCCTCTCGGGATCTTGAGCACGCATGCATACGCAGTGTGAGTTTAAGCCACTGAGTCCAGGACTTGAACTGCAGTCGACTACATGAGAGTCTAGCAACATAGCCATTACACCAACTGCTGGTCTCAAGCAAACAGTTTTTAATATAGGTCTATGGGGAACAGTTTCTCTTGAATCTTTCTTCTTTGCCTTCCATTCCCCAACAACCTATGACAGCAATGTTAGTCCCTGGCAATAATAACCTGGGACCCCTTGCGATCCTGCAGTTCATTGTTTTCATTGATCTAGCCACTCTTCTTTTCCTTTCTTTTTTTTTTTTTCCTTTCCTCTTTTCTATTATTTTTTTCTTTTTTCTTTTTTAGAGCTTTCTGCCTTAGAGCATGTGTGTTGCCAGAGAGAGAAATAAACAGAGACAGTAAGAGGGAAAGTGAGAAATCACCCGCCAGGGGTATGACTTCACTCCACATGGCAATCCCATCTTCTTCATCCTCCTTCTGGGATTTTGGGCATGCATGTACACACATCCAGTGTGAGTTTGAAGCCACCATGTCCAGGACTTGAAACGAAATCGGCCATGTGGGAGTCTATCGATGTAACCACTACACTATCTGCTGGCCCCAAACTATCCATTTAAAAATATATATATATTTATTTATATTTATTATCATCATAATCTTCTTTATATTACATTGGATTACATATAACTTTGCAGTGTATTACATTGCTTTTTCAGAAGGGAATGCCATGCATGTCAGTCAATACAGAGACATTAATCACCTCACTTCATCATTCAATATCTTTTCAATGTGTTTCCCAATCATTATTATTATTAAAGCCACTAGGTCCGGGACGCGAACCATGGTCGACTACGTGGGAGTCCAGCGACATAGCCATTACGCTAACTGCTGGTTCCCTAATTATTATTTTTTAAACCAAACTCCATTTTTAATAATGGTTCATATTTGTACTGAAAATGCCTGTCTTTGGTTCTCTTTGTACTTCTTCATCTCAGATTTTCCTAAAGCCTAACCTAATCACGCTACAGACTACAGTATTCCCTTACATTCTTCAGAGAGCTGAAAGAGCACAGAGCAGGCAGCTTCCTGAACCTCTGTGTCAGGAAGCATTTCGAGATCTCCAGAGAAGCAGTGCCTGAGCCAAGTTAACCCAAAAGTGGAAAGTAAACACACAGAGGCATCTGAGACATTACTGTGGAGAGCAGCTCAGCAACATTTGGCCGGGATCTTTTCAGAAATGTCTTTGGGGATATAACTTTTTGGAGTTTAGAAAACCTATAAATTCTTGCATCATAACTTAAATTTACATTCTGCTCTTCTTAAACTAATTTTCTTCAGGTGCAAACATAAAATGATGACTTCTGATTTAAAATATGTAATAGCTTTTGCAAGAATTTCAAAAAATCTTCATTTATTTTTATATGTATTTTATTCTGTGTTTATGTGAAGATGTTAAATCAGCAATCATCATTTAAAGTCCCCAGCCTGCCTTTCTCAGGGAAAAAAATCCTCTCTTCTTTGCATTGCTGATGGATCTAGTGAATATTTTAAATTCCATTTCTCTTGCATACTGCAGAAGTTTTATAACATGTGGAGCTGTTCCAAATATTATCAGAGAATTGATCTGAAATCCTGGTTCAAAAACCTGGTTTATAATTCTTCACACTTTATTTGATTTTGATATTGGAGATGAATTGGTAAGGTAAGTATCTGAGGGTGGAATTCCTCCTGACCTATAGTTAAAACCATCCTGACAGCCACTTTGACCTGATGGTCAGTGAAACAATCTGCTGCCTTAAGATTGTGGAGAATCCCACCACCTACGTACTGAGCTGATTGCATGCTATTCAGTTTATTCTACATAATTCTAAAGGCTATCACTTCTTTTGCAGTATTAAATCATTTAAAAAATAACTTAGCCCACAATAGTTTTAATTGTGTGTTATTTGTAAGAATAATTCATTTAGAACAAATAACTGAGACATTGTCAAGTTGATAGTGAATTTTATTACGTCCCATTCTTGTGTTTATATTTATATATATTCCTTGCTCCTATTAAGAAATAGCCCTGTTAATGACTGAATATCTACCATGAGGAAGAATTTCCTATCTTTTAAAACAATCAACCTCCTAGAATGTAGTATTAATAGTGTCATCTGTATCAAGCAAAGTAAATTATAGCATGATACAGCCTAATAAATTAAGAAAAATTTTAAATATTTCATAACTGTATTTTATTACTTCTAGTAGAACACGTATTATTTTCAAGTAACACTCTGAGTGACATTCTGTACTACCAAAGAAATAAAGTATTAATTTAACTATTTTTTATTAGAATGCACAAAAGTTCAGACTAGTAATTAGGGTTAAGACATGCCTTCAGAGAGCCAATTTATCATCACACTAACTTAAATTTTATTGCTAACAGATTGTCTAAAGTGAATTTTACTTGCTCAAACATTAAATTCATGTTGTATTTTTTTCATTTTTGCATTGACTTGGTTGTATATGTGTACATGACAATTTCATTAGTTGTTAAACTACTCAAAGAAGAAAAAGAAGAGAAAAACAACTGTTTGTGCAGGAACTTTATGAAGTTCCTTGAAAATTTATTTTGGTGCAGAGCCATTTCAAAATCCCTACTAAGCTTTTATGTATTACAGGTTTTTCTATGAAAGTGTGGAGATCCTTCATCTTCAGAACTACATATGGCACTCAGTTATTTTATAATCCCTCACTTATTTCTCACTGTGTTTTTGACTTATAATATCCTGATGTATAGAGGAAAATGAGTACTAAGGAGTTTAAGCAGTTAGCCCAAAACTTCCATTCAGTTTATTTATTCACGTACTTCCATGTCTTTATCCCTTTGTGTTGCCACTATTCTAACCACTTGTTCGGTGTTGTCTCATGTTATTTATTTCACCATTTATGGGATCAGTGTTTTCAGAGAGGTTTTCTTACTGTCTCTATGGTCAAGATAACATTGAATCATTACAGTTATTCTTACCTGACTTTTCACCCACTGATGGGTGATTACAGAGGGTTTTACCTCTGTTATTAGCAGTGAGATCTTGTTAGATCCAGGATGGATTATGCAGAGGTATTGCAGATTACATTCCAATAATAATCTAGAAAACAAGGAAAAATCCTGAATTAAGGAATTTACATTTTGGTAAAAATTTAAAAAAATAAAGTATTTCAAATACAACTTAGAACCAGACAGTTCTAGAGCACATATTTACATCAAAGATGCAGTGTCTTTTTATGTAAAAATTAGGAAGACAGGGGTGTTCTGTTAACCTGTCTCTTTGCATATTCTTGGCTGTAGAAATGAGATAATGAATAGTTCTTCCTGTGGCAGTCCTTCATGAGACCCTGCCCACCCTCTGTGCTCTGTGCTCAAGTGTGGGGTGTAGTACCAGCCAGACTGAGAATCAGCATTCCTGTCTCCTTCTAGCAATTGCATATTTATTTAGACCTATAGAAATACCATAATCTCCTGATCTGAAAGACCAAAGGTTTATATAAATCAAATAATCACCACTTTTAAATTATTCACAGTTTACTTTTGTAAAATCTCTTTAAACCAAACTCTTTCAGGTAAATGGATATACTTGAAACATTAACATTATTCCACTTTGGAAACAAGGAATCAGTATCAGGTGAAATAAGCAGAAGAGATGTGAATGAACTTCCCCACACCCAAACGTATTAATATTCTCCAGTAACTGGTAATGTCTAAACACTCCGTATCTAATATAAATTTTTGTTTTGCTACAAAAGTAGAATAGGAAGACTTAGAGTGATAGTATGACCACACAGGGATAAACTGAAAATTATCTTTGATAATGTTTGATGTTTGTATATAATTTCAAATAGATTGGTGTCATAGACCAGAAATCAGTTTTTACATGCTGTTTCAGTTACCTATTTGCTATCTAAAATCAACTAAAAAGTAAATATTATAGGTATTGGTCTTGTGAATTACCATATCTGATGTTTTCTAAATAACTTGTTACAAAAGCATTCTCTATTTTTTTTTAATAGGAACACAGGGGCCCAGTTATGACTATCACATCAAATTGAGACTAAGGTAGAATGTATGCTAGAGAGTTTACAATCCCACTGGGGTCAGATCAATGGGTAAAATAGCCTTGCATTGTCTCTATCCAACATACTCTTTCCACAAGTTAAATAATCTCTTGAAATTGAACAAAAGTTACAAAAAATTTGTTTATGAGCTTTTATTTATTCATTTATATAACAATACCACTGTTAACTGATCATAAGTTTGTCATTTTTAATAAATAATTATTTATTATTATTAGTGTTTCAATTTGCTATAGGGTACATGTGCTTAATGGAGCAAGAGGAAGAGAGAGAGAGAAAGGGAAAGTGAGAAAGCAAGTCCAGGACTTGGAACATAATTGGTTATATGGGAGTCCAAAACCCCAACCACCATGCCATTTGCTGCACTCCACAGTCTTAAAATTCCCTTCTATATATCTCCTTTTACTGACATGTGTTTTCCTTGATTGTACATAAAATACATGGCATGTCTAGTAAAAGTCATGATATATGCACAGTTTAAACATATTTGGGAAATTTTATAATTATATCTTTTCTTTACTGATTGCCATCTCAAATTTGAATTACAGTATAGTTTTTCAAAACTGCTATTAACACCTAAGATGCAAATAAAATAAGTGAATAAATGTTCTGGTTGTTTTTTCTTTCTTTCTTTCTTTTTTTGTAGAGGGTTTTGCTATAGGGCGCGTGCGCTCACCAGACATACAGAGACAGAGAGACAGAGAGTGAGAAATCACCCCCCAGGGGGGATGGCCAAGCTGCAATCCCTTCTCCTCCATTCTCCTCTCAGGATCTTGTGCACGCACGCACTCGTACCTGGCGTGAGTTTAAGCCATCGGGTCCAGGACTCAAACCATGGTCGACTATGTGGGAGTCCAGCGACATAGCCATTACGCTAACTGCTGGTCCCGTTCTGATTGTTTTTTAAAACTTTAGTCGTTAAATAGCATTCAGTCCTTTGCTGTGTAGTTTACATTCTTTGTTTCTTAATATAACAATAGTTGAATTGACTTGGCATGATCTTAGGACACTGTTTAGTAACATGGCAAAGAAATGTATGTGCTGCACAAATTAGAGTTTTACAGTCAAGTTTCAGTATTTAAACATATTTATATTTTGTGAAGATTTATTCCCAGATAATCTGGATAATTTAGCAAGATCATATTAAAATGAAAGTCAACCCTATGATAAGGGACATACTTTTATAAAACATGTGAAAGGGCATTTTTAAATTTTTGGTCTAAAGTTAATTAAGCCTTAATTCTTAGTGAAACCATATGTTTAATAGTAACAAAATAATTTTTAAATTTCAAATAGCATTTAATATTTTCTAAAATTACAGGTAATGTTGAATGGGAAAACATAATTATTCCCATTCTAATATTATTTTAAACAGATTGGTGTAATGAGTTAGAATAAAAAATATATAGCTTAATTCTATAAGTGTAATATAATATATAAAAATATAGAGATATATGGATATAATAATTGCTATTATATTCCATAAATATTTATCCTATTTTAAAAATATATTATTGGGATTATACCATTAAATTTTCATTCAAATTTCATGTATTCTTTCTTTCAGGTAATTTACTTATTTGTGCATGAAACATAACAACTCAAATATATGGAAAGCCAGAGAAACATCTCAGAATTCATCCTTTTAGGACTTTCTTATAATCAGAACATACAAACATTTTGCTTTGCACTCTTCTTATTTTGTTATGTTGCTCTCTTGGTAGGAAACCTTGTGATTCTTGTCTCTATTCTATGTAGCCCCCTTTTTCACCAACCAATGTATTATTTCCTCACTCATTTATCTTCTATGGATATCTTCTATACCTCTAGTGTTACCCCCAAATTAATTGGTGACTTGCTAGGAGGGGCAAAGACCATTTCCTATAGCAGTTGCATGTTGCAGGTTTTTACCATGCACTTCTTTGGAAGTATTGAGGTCTTTATTCTAACTGCCATGGCATTTGATCGCTATGTTGCCATCTGCAAACCTCTCCACTACATGATTATCATGAACAGGACAAGGTGCAATCTCCTAGTTTTAGCTGCTTGGGCTGGGGGTGCTGTGCATTCATTTCCTCAGTTGTCCATGACAATTAGTTTACCCTTCTGTGGCCCTAACAAAATTGATCACTATTTTTGTGATATTTTCCCTTTGCTAAAAGTTGCCTGCACTAATACTTACATCACTGGTGTCCTTGTGGTCGCCAATTCAGGTATGGTTGCCTTAGTTACCTTTGTTGTTCTATTTGTTTCTTATGTCATTATATTATTCACATTAAGAAATCACTCAGCTGAGGGAAGACGCAAAGCCCTTTCTACCTGTGGGTCTCATATCACTGTGGTCATCTTATTTTTTGGACCTTCCATATTTGGATACCTTAGACCTCCTACTACTTTCCCTGAGGATAAGGTATTTGCACTTTTTTACACAATCATTGCTCCTATGTTCAATCCCTTAATCTACACTTTGAGAAATACAGAGATGAAAAGCACTATGAGAAAAGTTTGGTGTCAGACATTGTTTCCAAAGGAAGCACATAGTTAATTAACAGAAGTTTATTGACTTAGCAACTTCATAACGAAAAGGACTAGGTAAAAATGTAAAAGATAAAAACTGTCTCCTAGGTTTTGTACTACTTTGCTAATTTGAATGGAATAAGGAGAGAAATAGGACTTAGAATTTTAAAATAATAACTAATCAAATACTTAAGTTAGCATAACAAAGTAAGTTGGAAACTTAGATAATTTTGTGCTATATTAAGATAGTATAGGTAAGGATATTATATTAAAAAAAATAAAAAGAAGAAGCATTAAACACCTCTGAACCAAAACAAATAAGGTAATGTTATGTTGAATAGCAAATTATAATGCAGAAATATTTTAATTATAATTTTTTTAAAAGCTGAATTTGAGAGTCAGACCACACAGTGATATAGTGTATGATAGTGGAGATGTTGAAATCTATAATATAAATAGTGCTTTTGAATTTCCACAATAATATTCATATACGTTCCCTAGCAGATTTTAAAAACAGATTGTGCAACAAATAAATCAGTTTAGCAGAATTTCTTTATGTTTGTTCCTGGAAGCATTAATTCTCTTGACTTTCCATTAAATTAGAGTTCTACAATCAAGTTTTCGTGTTTAAACATACTTATATTTTATGAAGATTTACTCCCAGATAATTGGGGAATTTGGCAATATCACATTAGAATGAAAGTCAACCCTATGATAAGGCATATACTTTTATAATACATGCAAAAGGGCATTTTTTACCCTTCGGTATAAATTTAATTAGGCCTTAATTCTTAGTTAAATATATGGTTAATAGTAACAAAATTATTTAAAATTGTCTAATGTATTGAAATATTTTCTAATATTACAGGTGATGCTGAATAGAAAACACAATTATTCCCATTCTAATATTATTTTAAGCAGATTACTGTAATGAGTTAGAATAAAAATATATAGCTTAATTCTATAAATACATAATAATTGCTATTAATATTCCATACATATTTCTTCTATTTGTATTAATTTTATATTATGGGATTATAACATTACATTTTCATCCAAATTTTATGTTTTCTTTCTTTCAGGTAATTTACTTATTTGTATATAAAACACAGCAACTAGAATATATGGAAAGTCAGAGAAACATCTCAGAATTCATCCTTTTAGGACTTTCTTATAATCAGAACATACAAACATTTTGCTTTGCACTCTTCTTATTTTGTTATGTTGCTCTCTTGGTAGGAAACCTTGTGATTCTTGTCTCTATTCTATGTAGCCCCCTTTTTCACCAACCGATGTATTATTTCCTCACCCATTTATCTTCTATGGACATCTTCTATACCTCTACTGTTACTCCCAAATTAATTGGTGACTTGCTAGGAGGGACAAACATTTCCTATAGCAGTTGCATGTTGCAGGTTTTTACCATGCACTTCTTTGGAAGTATTGAGGTCTTTATTCTAACTGCCATGGCATTTGATCGCTATGTTGCCATCTGCAAACCTCTCCACTACATGATTATCATGAACAGGACAAGGTGCAATCTCCTAGTTTTAGCTGCTTGGGCTGGGGGTGCTGTGCATTCATTTCCTCAGTTGTCCATGACAATTAGTTTACCCTTCTGTGGCCCTAACAAAATTGATCACTATTTTTGTGATATTTTCCCTTTGCTAAAAGTTGCCTGCACTGATACTTACATCACTGGTGTCCTTGTGGTCGCCAATTCAGGTATGGTTGCCTTAGTTACCTTTGTTGTTCTATTTGTTTCTTATGTCATTATATTATTCACATTAAGAAATCACTCAGCTGAGGGAAGACGCAAAGCCCTTTCTACCTGTGGGTCTCATATCACTGTGGTCATCTTATTTTTTGGCCCTTCCATATTTGGATACCTTAGACCTCCTACTACTTTCCCTGAGGATAAGGTATTTGCACTTTTTTACACAATCATTGCTCCTATGTTCAATCCCTTAATCTACACTTTGAGAAATACAGAGATGAAAAGAACTATGAGAAAAGTTTGGTGTCAGACATTGTTTCCAAAGGAAGCACATAGTTAATTAACAGAAGTTTATTGACTTAGCAACTTCATAACGAAAAGGACTAGGTAAAAATGTAAAAGATAAAAACTGTCTCCTAGGTTTTGTACTACTTTGCTAATTTGAATGGAATAAGGAGAGAAATAGGACTTAGAATTTTAAAATAATAACTAATCAAATACTTAAGTTAGCATAACAAAGTAAGTTGGAAACTTAGATAATTTTGTGCTATATTAAGATAGTATAGGTAAGGATATTATATTAAAAAAAATAAAAAGAAGAAGCATTAAACACCTCTGAACCAAAACAAATAAGGTAATGTTATGTTGAATAGCAAATTATAATGCAGAAATATTTTAATTATAATTTTTTTAAAAGCTGAATTTGAGAGTCAGACCACACAGTGATATAGTGTATGATAGTGGAGATGTTGAAATCTATAATATAAATAGTGCTTTTGAATTTCCACAATAATATTCATATACGTTCCCTAGCAGATTTTAAAAACAGATTGTGCAACAAATAAATCAGTTTAGCAGAATTTCTTTATGTTTGTTCCTGGAAGCATTAATTCTCTTGACTTTCCATTAAAAAAAATATTAACAGTCAGTAAAGACATAGTGAGAATTAATAACTTGGAATTCTAAGACATATTCACTGGCCAGGTTTTCACTGACTTATAAAATGTAAACAATTTTCAGCAGAGAGCTTTACATTCTTTTTTTCTGTTAAGTATTCTAGTATTCTTTCCTTTGTCCCTCCCACTCATCTTTTACCTTCTACTCCTTTCCCTTCCAGTCTCTATTATGTGTTCTTACTCTCTCTATGATATTGTCAGATCTTTCCATTTCTGCCATAGTGTACAGATATTCTATTGAGTGAAGATATACAGTATGTGTGTTTTAGAGTCAGGCTTACTTCACTTAGCATTAAGTCTTTCATATTCAATCATTTTGAACTAAATGATAGGGCTTGATTGTTCTTTATAGTGGAGTAGCATTCCATAGTATATATGTGGCACACTTTTTCAATCCTTCTTCAGTTTTTAGGAACTTGCCTTGGTTCCATGTATCAATTGTGATTAATGCTGCAATGAATATGAACATGCAGGTGTATCTCCAGCAGAATATTTGCTATCCTTTGGAGTAGGATTTCTGGGTCAAATGTTAAATTCTATTTACAGGCTTTTTAAGACTTTCCATCTGTTTTCCACAACAGTTAATTTTACATTTAATTTACATTCCCACCAACAATGTAGGACAGTTCCCTTTTCATCAAAGCCTTGCCAGCATTTGTTCTTAACTTTTTGATCCTAGTCATTCTTACTGGGGTTAAATGGTATCTCATTGTAGTTTTGAAAATGATATATTTGTTAATACTCTTGACTTGAGTATCATGTGTTACATGCATATGTTGAAAAACCATTTTGTGAGCCATCAAGACATACAGTGATAAAATCTAAATAAAAATAAAATACCCTTGAGTGTCATGTGTCACATGCATATTTTGAAGACCACAGTGTGAGCCATAAAGATATACAATAATAAAATATAAATAAAAATGAAATACGTTTTATAAATACATTTATGAAATAAAATATAATTTTAAAAACAAATATTTTCCTTTACTACCTGCCATTGATAAATAAACTGCTAATCATTAGACCTCGTATCTAAGAATTCTCTTGTTAAAATAAAAATAAACTGAAAAAGATAAATAACATGCAAAGGAAAACTAACAAAAACACTAACAAGCAAAGAACATCAGAGGTGCACATGGATGTTTTTAGCAGCTTTATTGATAGTAGCCAAAAGATCAAAGAAACCAAGACATCCTTCCACTAAATAAATGAGTAAATAAGTGAATAATACTCCAGACTCCAATAATAGTAAAGTATTACTCAGGGATGAAAATAACTAATAAGCAATGAAAATACATAGTGGAACTGAAACGCATATTACCAAGCAAAAGAAGACAATCTGAAAAGATTACATAATATGTGCTTATATGACATTCTCATTCTGGAAAGGCCAAAACCAAGGAGACATAAGTAGAATAGTCATTTCCAAGGGTGAGGGGAGGAAGAGGACTGGGTAGACACAGTACAGGGGATTTTTAGGGCAGTGAAATTGTTGTGTATATAACTACGATGGAGGATCCATATCATTACATGTTTGTCCAACCTCATAGACTATACAACACCAATAATGAGCTATAGACTTTGTGTGATACTGTGTCAGTGTAGATTCATTTGATTTTAACAAATGTACTGCTCTAATGGTAATGGTTATAATAAAGAAGGCTGTGTGTGTGTCTATGTGTGTATGTGTGTGTGTGAGTGTGTGTGTGTAGAGGGTTAGGAAATAGAATGTATATCCAGAATACATGTACCTTATACTTCATGGTTGTTTGAATATAGAAGTTTTCTAAAAATTTTTTTATTAATTAAAAATATATCATGGCACAATGGATAAAGCAACTCATATGATGACTATTAAGAAGAGATTTCTAGGACCAGCAGTTAGCGTCATGGCTATGTCACTGGATTCTCAAGTAGTCGACAGCGGTTCGAGTCCCAGACCTGGTGCCTTAAACTCACACTAGGTGCATGTGCATGCGTGCCCAAGATCCCAAGAGGAGAATGGAGGAGAAGGGATTGCTGCGTGGCCATCCCCTCTGGGGGGTGATTTCTCATTTTCTATCTCTCTGTCTCTGTCTGTCTGGCAAGCACACATGTCCTATAGCAAAAACCTCTCAAAAAAATAAGTAAATAAAAGAAGAGATTTCTGGGCACAGCAGAAGATGTGGTAGTTACATCATGGGACTCCCACATGACCAACCGCTGTTCAAGTCCCAGACCAGTGGCTTGAAAATCACACTGGGGTGTACACATGCATGCCCAGGAGGAGAAAGGAAGAGGAGGAGGAATTGTGACATGGCCATCTCCCTTGGTGGATGATTTATCATTTTCCCTCTCATTGTCTCTGTCTCTCTCTCTGGTGAGCACATGCTTCCTATGGCAAAAACCTGTTTAAAAAAAAAAAAAGAAGAAATTTCTGCAAAATATTTTTTTTAGAGAAATCAAAACCAATTTTATAAAAGGTTTTGTCTTTGCATTCTCGGTATAAAATATGATCTCATAGCAAACACTATGTATCTTGTAAGGGAGAGAGGACTGGATAATAAGATTTTGTACAAAGGAAAGTGATCAAAATAGTGGAACTTTTATAACTTGTAAACACAATATAAAAGTTATAACTATCCTGTAGGCACTGTTTAAAGGAGGATAAAGGACAGATAAATTAGGTATACAAATTTACGTAGCATTCTTATAACAGAAGGGAATTGGATAAATTATTTTCTCAATAGTTAGTAGCTAAGAAATACAAGTACATCCAGATTTAAATTTCTCTCTTCAAAATCCATAACTGGACACAGGTGAGTTTCGAGATAAAAGTTAATGTGTTTAAAATGACCAAATATAATTTATATCTAATTGTTTATGAAAAAATAAATAAATACTTTCCAATAAGAGTTCGTGGCATAAATAACACCTGCCTTTCTTAAACAAAAGCAATTTTTTAACATGGATGAAAACATATCTCTTCTATTCTACTGTATATACTAGTCTCACATTTCTAAGCCATCTTTTATGTCATTAATAACTATGCATTCTTCATAAAAACAAGTGATGTCTGAAAGGCAAATAACGTAGCTTCTATCCTCCTGTGTCTATTAGAGACAGAATGAAATCCAGCTGACCCTCAGTGCCATATCACACCCTTTCACTTCTTTATTTTCTGCCTTAAGGAAGTACTGCTATCTGAATTACCACTCAAACACACATTTCATGAATTCCATAACCCAGTCTTAGTACCGTGCCTCGGGTTCCATTTCCCAGACATCTCTCTCTGAGCAAGTCCTTTCTCAGCAGAACGATCCCGCTGTTTCACACAGCTATCCTGACAGAGCTGCTCCTGTTCCATAGTCAGGGGTGACCCAGGTAGAACTGCAGAAACAGTAATGATTTGTAGTGCAGGGAACCCCTCTTGACTTCTCTTTTTTTTTTTTTTTTTTTTTTTTTGTTTTTGTAGGAGGGAGAATCCATCGCTTTTTGTTTTGTTTCCTCCTGGAGTCTTGGAAGTCTCTGAAAAATCAGGGAAAAACATTTTGTCCACTCCACAGAAAATTATTAGTAGCTGTAGCTACTTATTTGATCTGTTTGATATTTGGTTTGATGGACTATTTAGACACTGAGTGGTTAGTTTCTTTTTTTTTTTCTTTCTTTTTTCTTTGGTAAATAAAAATGTTGCTGCGTATGTGTGTACCTGTGTGTGCATGATAAACATGTCTTTTTGTGTATGGTATAGAAGGTGTGGAGGTTCTGAGGAGGGCTCACAGGAAACACCTTTTCCATTAGAGAAAATGCTATGCAACAGACTATGAAAATTATTTTTACTTATTTATTTTTATTTCTTCAATGAATGAGAGAGACAGAGAGACAGTAACTCCCAAAACAGAGACTTGATGACACAGTCCACCCCCAGCATCAGCCAGCCCCAGATTAAGGGCATTTGTATACTTTGTGTACTCAAGGGAGTTCTCTAGATGCAAATCCAGAACTCCCTATGTATTGTCAGCTTTGAAGAGCATCCATGTTCTACTACCGTACCTCATCCAGACCCTAGTTTCATTGCTAATCCATGGGGATGGATAATTTTGTTGGCAGAATATATGACTATAGTGTCATTTTTTTTTAAGAAGTTTTTGCCTTAAAGAGCATGTGATTGCCAGAGAGAGAGTCAGACAGAAACAGTGAGAGGGAATTGGCAGAAAATATGACTATAGTGTCATTTTTTTTTTAATTAAGAAGTTTTTGCCTTAAAGAGCATGTGATTGCCAGAGAGAGAGTCAGACAGAAACAGTGAGAGGGAAAGTGAGAAATCACCTGTGGGGTTATGGTTGCACCATAAGCCCTTCTCCCTCATTCTTCTCCCAGGATCTTGGGCATTAATGCCCATGAGCCTAGTATGATTTTCAAGCCACGGGCCAGGACTCAAACTGCAGTTAGTCATGTCGGAGTCCAGCAATGTAACTATTACACTATGTTCTTGTCCTTTGTCTGCCACTACTAATTCCATATCTTAAATGCTGTTAGTTTTTTAAATAGTTTAATTTATATGTTCATGTGTCTATTAGTCAGCCTATAGCATAGTGCCAAATCTTCAATGACCTTCGTCAATTTATTTGCTCAATATAAGAATAAACACATAATTTTTAAGACATATATGTGTTTATGAATGCGCAATTTAACTAAATATATACATTGATGTATGATTTATTGAAAATTTAAAAGTAACCATGGTTAATTTTATTAGAGGAATCCATTAACCTACTAATGAATAGTCATATTGCACAGGCACATTATTTAAGCCTCATTGTTGAATAGAAATCATTAGACTAGGAGAAGCTTAAAATTCTGAGACGGGGCCTAAAGGGAAGACTGTAGGGTAAAATGAGCTGTCCTCTTTGAGTTCAAGCCTCTGCCGTATTCTTGCTTTTTCTTGTCTCCTTAACCTTGTATCCATTTCTAGACATCCAGTGAGAGTGCTGATTTAGACACTTCTAAGCTAGTCTAGCTTCTCTTCAAGACCCAAGAATGGTCTGTCAATATGGTTGTCGTACGTCTTAGATATTCTGGAATAGTCTTAATTTCAAATACTTTATTTTCTCTCCATCTAAACCATCAACTTCCCCATAATATTTTGAGTATATTAAATATTTATTGGACAAAACCTGCTGCATCTAAAACTTTCAAAAATACTCTACTCTAATTCTGATTTTTACTGTAAACTGACCCATAATCTAAAGTAGACCCACTCCCTAACTTCCCAAAAAAACAAAATAAAAATTGGCTAGTAACCGTTTTCTCCAAACTGCATTTTTCAAGAAATAGGGAATATATCATAGGAAGATGCAGCATTTTCTTAGTTTCTGGGCCTTATTTCAAGCTAGGTCATTCACAGAATGGTAGTGATTAAAATATATTCTCATATGAAGGGATAGAGGGAAAGTGACAGAGCAAGCCATGAGATCCAAATCTCGGCCACGTGGGAATTCAGAGACTCAACTACCACACTACCTACTGGCACTTAGGTACACATTTTTAATTAAAGGAAATATTGGGACTAGCAGTCGGCATGATAGCTATGTCACTGGACTCCTATGTAGTTGACCCCTATTCGAGTCCGAGACCTGGTGGCTTAAACTCACACTGGGTGCGTGTGTGTTCATGCACAAGATCCCGAGAGGAGAATGGAGGAGAAGGGACTGCAGCATGGCCATTCCCCCGGGAGATGATTTCTCACTTTTTGTCTCTCTCTGTCTTTGTCAAAGGAGAACTGAAGTTATAAATAGAATTACTTTCTAATCAGGTGACTTTAATATAATGAGAATATCCTGGCTCATTCTGGCGAGTTCTGTGTAACCACAAGAGTTCTTAAAAGTGGAAAAGAGAAGTAGAATAAATCAGGAGACATAACAAGGGAAAAATAGTCAATGGATATAACTTGCTTATTTTGCATATTGAGTTAAGTCACACTGTGGAAATGTAGAAAGCCTCTAGAAATTGGAAAATCCAAGGAAATGGATTATCCCCTAATATTTATGGAGAGGAGCACAGTGCTAACACCTTGAGTTTAGCCCACTGGGACTTGTGTAAGAACTGTATAGAACTGCAAGGTTATCAATCTGTGTTGTTTTAAACCACGAAGCTGGTGTTAATTATAAATAATACCTGTAACAATAAAAAAAAAAAACTAACACAACTACAATTTTGCATATTCTTTAAAGAACTGGCTTTAGATATTATCAAAATATTTGTTACATTTTCTAGGACTACTGTACAAACATTATATAAGCTGGGTGGCTTTAACAACAGAAATTAATTGTCTCACAGTTCCAGAGGCTAAAGGTTTCAGATCAAGTCATCAGCAGAGTGGGTTCCTAATGAGGACTTTTAGGGATATCTGTGCCATGCCTCTCTCCTGGCTTCTGGTAGATTACTGGCAATCTTTGGCATTCTTTGGTTGCTCTTCATCTTCACATGTCATTATCTCTGAGTGAGTGACTACCTCTATGTCCAACTTTCTCTTTTTGAAAGGACAGAAATTATACAACATTAGGGCTTCTCCCAATGATTTCCTTTTAAAGAACTTAAAGTTCGTAAAGACCCTGTCTCTAAATTATGCACATTTGGAGGTAGTGGGGATAAGGATTCCAAGATAGCATTTTCTTGGGTGACATAGATCAATTCATATTAAAAAAGAAATGATAAACTCTCATAGTCAGTGAAATTCTCATGGCAAAGAAGATCTTCAGTTTCTCGACTTCTATTCTTGTCATGCCACATTAACAACTTCAAGATCTACTTCCACAGTGAGGAGCTCTCCTGGTTCACATGTGCATGGGTTAGCCAAGTCTGCAAACTCCTCATGTATGTCATTTCCTCCTGGAGCAAGACTGTGCTCACCTGTATGGACTTGTCTCTGATTAGCTGTTGGGAAGCACTAGGGGTATAGGATTAAGCTTGTGAGGAGAACAAATATCATTACACAACAAGTTCTTTCAATGAGATAATGGTGTGATGTTTATGCAAGGAAAAACCACTCTTTTCTTTTAAGTGAGAAGATTCTATTTGTGACAATCCAGAGGATGTGAGATAACTTATGGTGTCATACTTCCCCATACAGATGTTCCTATTTTAGCACTCACATTCACATTCTTTCCATATAAGCACACTGACTTCAACCCAAAAGCCTAGTGAGGTGCAAATTCAGTGTTTTTTGCATCACTACTATAAAATTCTGGACCTGCTCAAGAGCACAATTTTTGTCTATAGGAAATATGGTAACAGTAGCTCCATACTGAATACATGTCCAGAATACATATTAGATAATGTATTGTGGGAGGCTCCTAAATTCAGCACACACTCTTTTTCGTTTGTTTTCTTTATTTTTTAAAGAATTATTTTATTAACTTTATTTTACTTATTTATTTATTTTCAATTTTACCAGAGATGGAACGAGTGA